>NC_062217.1:49389698-49697462 GCF_902686445.1 Sciurus carolinensis | reverse complement strand
AAATGAGGTCTGAAAGTGTTTTGGTAGGGGTACAATAGATTACTGTTTTACAAATATTCACTCCTTCTATGACACCTTCATAGTGGAAATATATTTCTCTTCAAGATGTTGGGCTTAATAACAAGACTTCCTTTGGTCTCATGGGGAGTATCATATACTTCTTTACCCTAGCTTTTAGTCCCAATTATACAACTTAGTGATTAAGATGCTAATACGTGAAAAAAAAAAAAGAATGATGAGAACGGTTTTGTGCAATTGGTCTAAACTTTTGTTTTTTGGTTGCTATAGGAAAATCATATCTAGGTTATTTCACCTGTCCAAAATAGTGTGTGTATATATGGGTATGTTATATATGTAGTTTCTTCTTCACTATTAATAGAATATGTTCATTTTAGTCTACTGGTTCTGGTCCAAGGAAGGTCAGAGACATGTGAAGCTGACTAGTCTCAACATGCAATCTGGAGTCATGTCCAGCCAAGCCCAAACTAAATCAGCAGAATCCCAGTTAATCCATGGATGAATGAGCAAGAATAAATGAGATTCTAGGGTGTTTTATCACATAGTGGTCACTAGCTAATAGAGTAAGGCATAATCAGTAATTTACAGAAAATGAAATAAAACACAATCAAATAGAATAGAAAATATCAGGTTAATTCACAGTAGGAATAAAAATTTAATTATTAAACCTAATTGAATTTAGGCATACATAAATATTTAAATATACACATGAGTTCTGGGTCACAAAATAAAATATTATTCCTTCTGTGTTTCATGACTGTTTAAAAAAAATAAAAATTGCTGACCTGAATGAAATTCTTTGAATATGCCACAGTGCTCTCATTAACCCTGCCCATGACAAAGTTTTTAGCCACTGGAGTAAGATATAAAATGAGTGCTCATCAACTTTGGAAATACTAAAACTGTGGGAAGAATCAATTAAATAAAATTTTAGGGTTACAAAATATGCTCTGTTTTCAACCCCAAGGAAAGAGATTTAGTTAATAAACTGAGTGTAAATCAATAAGGCAGTATAACCCTTATGATATCTAATTGTGTCACATAAAGCATCACTAGGAATACAAATCAGAGATAAATGACAATAGTCTAGATCTACTCTTCCTGAGAGTGGGTCATATGTAACTTATTTATCTTAAGACACTAAGATAAGACATTTTTAAATCTCTCATTTGGTTCAATGCATAGTTAGTGAAATGGTTTCAAGCCAAATGATGGGAAGAATATCATAAACAACTACAGGAGAACTAGTAGGACAAAGTCATTGGGCAAGTGTGCAAAGATGGTTTTTGTTCAAGGGGGTAAGACTTCCTTTGTATGACAATAGAGTACCATGATACAGCTTGCCTACCACAAAGTTTAATTATATGGATAACCAGAGACAAGTGGAATTGGGGTATGAAATAAACACAAACACTGGCGAAGAATCATCAGCACATTTACTCAATTTGATGGATAAGCTTTCTTTGGGTAATGTGATTTTCGAAGTTCTTTTAGTTACAGGTCTAAGGAATGCTAAACTGTAGAAAAAGTGGAATAAGAAAAACTTTGGAAAGAAGTGTGGAAAAGATAGTTAATTGTCTTAATTTTAGAAATGGAGTCTAGATTAACAAGAAAATGAAGAAGCAGAGGCTTTGAGAAGTAAAGGGTAAACACCTTTCAGAGGATAGTGAGGAAGGCAAATAGCAAGGTCCTCAATAGAGAGACAGCAAGTGTATTAACATTGAGTAATGGCAGGACTCAGGCAGAATTGGAGGCACAGGTAAAAAGACTGCAACAGTTCAGAACATCAAAAACCATTCAAGAATTCAGGGTACTTGAAAATTAGTACAACCCCTGTGGAAGGCAGTATGGAGGCTCCTCATGAAAAGAATTAGCATAATATCCAGCAATACACTCCTAGGTATACATCCAAGGAAATGAAATCAGTGTGTCAAAGAATCCATCTGCACTCCCATGATTGTTGTCACGATTGTTGTGACACCATTCACAACCAAAGTTCCCATCCACTTATGAACAGATAGAGGCAACACAGTACCTATACACAATAGAAAACTATTCAGTTGTAAAAACATGATGAAATTCTGCATTCACAACAATATTAATGGAACTGAAGATCATTTTGTTAAATGAAATAATCCAGGCACAAAAACAGAAGTGTGGAATCTAAAAAAGTTGATCTCACAGAAATGGAGAGTAGAATGGTGGTTACTAGAGGCTGGAGAGAGTAGGGGAGGATGGAGGAGGAAAGGTTAATTAATCAGCACTAAGTAGAAGTTAAATAGGACCAAGAAGTTCTGGTGTTTTGTTACACAGGAGGGTGACTATAAGTAGTAATAACGTATTGCACTTAAAAAAGTTAGCAGAAAGGATTTGGAATCTTTTTTCACCTTGCAAATATGATAAATAAGGAGAGAGATGTTTATCCTATTTGACCATTGCACTATATATACATTAATCAAAATATGACATGGTAGCTCATAAATACACATGATTTTTGAGTATCAGTTAAAATTATTAACTCAAGAAAATTCAGAATATAGGCTTGTTTTATTTAAAAACAAATTTTCATTAATAGTATATATACTTTAAATGTGAATATTTAGAACTGTCTTGAGGGTTAGCATTTTAATGACTATTTTAGGTCATTGCATGTCTACTTACTAAAAGAATCAGAAATTAAAAATGGTTAGGATTGATTTTATTAGCTACTTACCTGTTAATATATCTTGAACAGTTTTTTTCTGGAAATTTCTAAAGACCATAATATGAGACATATATTCCTTTAACAGTTATTCTTAGGAGTTATTGTGAACCTTGGAAATCATTTAGTATAACTTTCTTTCCAAATCAGAATACTGCCTAAACTCCTCATAGGTGACCATGGAGACCATGAAAGCCATCTGCCTGGGAGTTGGAGACTGCCCCTGGGAGAATGGAATATCAAGGATCTTCAGAGCCCATTGATTACCAGATTTACCTGGCTGAATCACATTGGCCCTTCTCCTGCCCATTTGCTTCTCACTTTATGCATCTCACCTGCAAAACTAGGCCTAATCACATAGGCAAGAAGGAGAGATGACCATCCTTACTCTGCTTGAAAAATATCAGTGACTTGGTTTTAATTGGGTGCACTGTTAGGCAATTATATTGATGCAATTTATTCTTTAATTTTATAATTAACTTTCATAAGACCAATTTGTAACCTTTTACTAAATCGGTCTTCTAAGTCACTAAAATATATCCCAAAGGTGAAGAATAAAATCAATATACCCAAATACAAACTGAATTTGCAATTTAGCTTTCTTCCTTGTCATTCTGAGTGTATTGTACTAATAAAAAGGAATTTCTTCAGTTTATATCCTGATAGCAAGATCCATTTCTCAAAACAGTAGTTCACAGTCCTTTATAAATCATTGAAAAGCTAATTCTATAATTTGAAAAATGTTGAAATCTGTGGACATTTATCTCTGAAAAAAATGATCATAAAATTATGATTTGTACATGCTGTGAGTAGAATGGCAAATTTACTGAATCCATTTGTGAACTTGGAGTTCATAGTCCCTGCTTCAGATGGACACAGAGTTGTAATCTTCCCACCATAGCAATTTAGAGAGAGATTGATCTCCCTGTGAAAAGGGTCATTTCCAATTTCTCTCTTTAGGCCATCCCTTGGTTCCTCTGAATTTACAAGATAGTCATGGTCTTTATCAATATGAAAATTTGATAAAGCCATATTATTACTGGTTCTAGAAAACTTTGCCATAAACTTATTCATGAAAGATAGTTTATCTTTTGTTCCTAATATGAGGAATTGAAAACTTCAAAATGGGACAGAAGTAAGACCAAAGTGAACTGTTTTTCTGATATAAACACAGAAACCTATCTTAGTGACTGGTCAATAATTACAAAAGTAATCATAGATCTGAATACATGCTTTTTGCTGTTTAAGGCAAAAAAAAATAAATTGAGAATTAAAAATTGAAATTGTAATAGCAGGAAAATGAATTTTCACTCAAAAAAACAATTAACAGCAGACATATTTGTTCTTTGAAAGAAGAGTTTATCAACCACCACCTTAGTCTCCCCTTTCCTTTGCAGAAATGATGTAGAAAGGAAAAGTTGAGACCAGAAGCACATCTCCATTGTTTGAGGAACATGCACTGGGGTACTATTTTGTTTGATTTGTTACATTTTAATACACAGGTTCCCAATCTTGGGAGTTTGGTGGTAGAAATAGTTATTTTCTTTCATACAATGAGAAAGTTTATTATTTTCATTATCTTCTTCTTGGAGTGCTGGAGGGCAAAGACAAAGAAAAGACAGGCAGTAAAAGAAAAGAGGATTGGGAAACATAAAGCACGAATAAATAGAAATGGTTTATAAGCTTAAGAAGACATGTAAGCCAAGTATTCAATTTTAAGTTGTTTTTGTTACTGTACGTGAAGTCCCTTCTCCTCTCCAATGCCTGCTATAAATGGCACAATACAAAATCAAGGCCAAAGGGTGGAGCAATCTATCTGGATTAATAGGATGTAGACAGTAAGGAATGGGTATGGGGAAATGTGATAAGACTGCTGGGAACATTGTGGAAGCTAGAACTTGTAGACTGAAATAATCATGAGAAAGTCAACACTGGAAAATGTCTAGAATACTTAAAACAGGATTAGAATGTCAGGACTAACCACTGGGTTACATACAGAAAAAATCTGTGGGACATTAATTTTATTATTATTTAATTAATCACTATTATTTGCTAATAATTGAGTTATTAAACTTGAGCATTGTAGTTTTCTAAAATAATTTTAAAATTCATCCTCAATAAAATAATAAGCTCTCATGAGAAGTTTGTCTGTAAGAGTCAAGCAATAATTATAAATATAATTCTTTCAACTCCAACAAGTACAGCTGAGACACATGCAGAGAAATGTTTTATCCCATTCAAAACTTTAACAACTAAAATTTCCCAATGGGGCAAAATAAATGAATTTTTAGAGATCTATATTCATCCATAATACATATCTTAGTATAATCAACTTCTCTATTGTTAGGAATTTTCTGGAAATGCCTTGTGTATGACAAGCTGTCTAGGATCTTAAAAAATAAAGCCTTTGTTATTTTATAGGTCTATTTAAATTAAAATATTTTGGGATACATTATGTCATCCATTTTATATGAAATACCCAGAATAGGTGAATCCATAGAGTTGGGAAATAGCTTAGCCATCAGTCTCTGGGGTCTGAAAGGAAGATAAAAAAATGGGGATTGACTCTTAATGTACATAGGGTTTATTTTTGGAGTGAGGAAAACATTCTGCCACTGGACAATAGCAATGACTACATGACTCTATGAATCTACTAAAAACATTGAATTATATACTTTAAATGGAGAATTCTATGGTATGTGACATATCTCAATAAAGATGGCATAAACATGTCAATAAAGATCAGAACATCAAAGTCAAGGTGAAATCTTACAACATGCTAACTTTGGGCATCTCATGACCACTGTTTGCATCAACAGATATTACTGTCATTATAAATGTCATGAAATATGCTCACCACCAATTCAATGATTCAACATTTCTATCCTAAACTAAGAGTGAAAACACATTTGCAAGAACAAAGGAATGAAAATCTGAAAGATGAATATTTCTAAAAATACCATTACCATTCCTCAGGGTGTGACCTTCATATTTGTTTAAACTCTATTTTCTTTGAAGTGCAAAGTTAATCTATGTTAACCTGAAAGAGTTTTAAATAAAACTTGCTTGTACTTCTTAATAAGTTTTTAAATGTGTGGACCTCTTGGGATGTGTATGCAAACATGCTGATGCTGATCTGATTGCGCATGTCAGCTACGTTCTCTACAAGATAGTTAAAATTTATGAGATGTGCACTCATCATGGCACTTGCGAATAATTAAAAATTTAAACAATATATATATATACATACATATATATCTGTACATGTTATTATATATATACACTCACACCCACATACATTTTTTTTCAACTGGGTCATATTGTCTTCAACAAAGCACAATTTAAGTATTTACATTGTTCTTCTCTTCCTACTTTTTTAATGAGGAGAGTACTTTCATCCTGGGACATATAATATTTTCCTTCAGTCTGTTTCTCCATCTGTGCTTTAAGTGGCCTTCTTTGTACAGTATTTAGTGATCTCAGCAGAAAAAATAATGAACAACAAAAATATCTTCTGTGTCTGTTCACCTACCACACAGCCTTGAAGGGTTCTGAAATAGCAACGGAAGTAGAATGAAGACCAGAGGGCAAGGTGGAATTTGCATCTTATTTTAGTCAGCTTTCTTCACTGCTGTGACTGAAGGACCCAACCAAAACAATTATAGAGGAGGAAAGGTTTATTTGGGGCTCACGGTTTCAGAGATCTCACTCCACAGACAGCAGACTCCATTTTTCGAGACTCAAGGTGAGGCAGAACATCATGGCAGAAGAAGTGTGACAGAGGAAGGCAACTCACCTGGTGATCAAAAAGCAGAAGAGACTCCACTCTCCAGATAAAAAAATATATACCCCGTAGCCATGACCTCAATGAACCACTTCCTCCAGCTACACCCCACTGCCTCCAGTTACCACTCAGTAAATCACATCAGGGATTTAATTAACTGATTAGGTTAAGGTTATAACCCAACCATTTGCATGGTTGAGACATACCAAACCTTGCATTGTCCCACATGTGACATTTCACATCCAAACCATAACATCTCTTTCTAAATATCACTCCTTGGGTGTACTTACTTCAGGTGTGTATCAGAATGATTGATACTCTTCAGTACTACACAGACCGGTTATTGCTGCTGTGTTGGGTCTGTAGCTGTTCTACTTTCTTCGACAATTATAAAGTGTACATAAGGCACCAAGCAGTTTTACATTATTAGGAATACAGTCACATTCATTCTCCCCTACTTGTTCAAGTAACAAAGGCAAGTCTCCCCTTTGCTAGACAATAGGTGTATATTCTAAAATGAAGCCTTGAGAAAGGATAAGAGAAGGAAATAATTTCAAAATTATTCATGTTCAGAAAGAATTGGAATTTCAGTACATATTAAGTGAAGAATAGGACCCATACCCGTCTAACCAGAATATGCAACAATTTTCCACTCCAGATCTCTAGCACCATGAAAAATGCATTAAAAACCAGACTTCAAGTATACAAAATAGTTACAAATATATTGTAGTTATTCCCATATCTTTCATTTTCAATTTCAGCCTTTGGCATTATAAATATCAGATGCCTTATTTAAAAATAATGACTCTCCTTCATGCTCAAAGCCATTCGCACACACATACACTCCTACATGCACACAGAGGTACAGAAATATGCACCCCTGCACACATATGCATGTATAGACACATGGAAACATGCACGTACACAGGCAAGATTCAAAGTCTTGGATTTTTATTATTACTATTTAGTATTGTTATTATTATTATTATCATTATTATTACTTGTAAAATCAATAGAATGCTTTATTTCTTACAGGACATTGCCTTTTGAGTGAATGTTGCTGGTTTCCAAACCTAGCATGCACTCTCAATAGCTTCAGTCTGCACAAATTAAAGTCCAACATAACTTTAGTTTTTTCTAGCTTCAACAACAATGACATAAGTAATTTTTGGCTAACATGAATTTGTGTCAATACCTCAATTATACCACCACTCCTCTGTGCCCACAATTCCATTACCAGTCGTTCAGGACCACTTCAAGTGTGATCCTCATGAATCCTGCTCTCAGGCCCTCAACAGAGGAGGTCAGAATGGGCCACACTACACCTTTGCTGATATTTGCTTTCTCTATTCATGTCCATAACATTTTTCTCAGAATAATAATTAAAACCATCTGTCATTTATCTTTAGTTGGGGCACAGATGTAGGTATTTTGTAGGTACTCAATATTGTACAAAGGTAATCCATCATTTCAGGATGGTAAGTTTCCTAATTTGAATAGTGAAGATGAATAGACATCAGTAATTAATGAACTGAGCTGAAGGGGTGCCTAGCCAACGAGCCATATCCCCAATCCTTTATTTATTTATTTATTATCATGAGACAGGTTCTCACTAAGTTGCTGAGGGCCTTGCTAAATTGCTGAGGCAGGCTTCAAACTTCTGATCCTCCTGCCTCATCCTCTGGAGCTGCTCGAATTACAGGCTGCCTAGCACTGCTATTTGAATAATTTTTTAAATATAAAATTAAAGGTAAAATATGACTAGGTACCACTAGGTATACATATACACACACATGCATACATATGTACATGTACATAACAAATTTTGAGATATTTTGTTAACCTCATTGAACTTCTAAAGTGAACTTTTTGAATTATTTTGCTTTTGTTCTAAGCACATTCTTTCTTGGTTTTGAAAGTAAAAACAATAATATTAAGTTGAATAGTGCTTCTCCTTAATTATTAAATGAGTGTAGATACTGTATTCAGTTTTCAAATTTCAGTAGAATATCTAACATTTTAAAAGGAATTTTCTTGATTTTAAAAAATTTGAAGTGCTGATGAATCATGTATTTATTATTATAGACAAATTCTCTTAGATTTACATAAAGTGAAATACTACTTTATTTTTTCTAGTATAGAAATGAAAATATAGTATAAAACATATCTTTGCTTAAGAGATTTGTAGCATCCTTATCCACGTATTATAGAACTTTTCCTGTGGATATTGCCTTCTTCCCTTTTTTCTACACATTGACTTATATGCATCTTAAAAGTTAATCATCTTTATAAAAATATCTAGAAAATCAGAAATTAAAACCTATATATTAATTACAAATATAGTTGTTTGATCCCTAATAACATCCTTGTATGGGATTAAGCACATTTAATTGCAAATACTCTATGTCTCTCATAAAGGTGAGGCACAAAACTATATTTCTCTGAAATTTCCTTTTCTATTTGTCTGTTTAGTTCATAATTCCCTTGTAAACATTCTGAATAATAATAATGACAAATAATAATAATAAACCTAAAACAAGTAGAAAGTATTTTATATTCTTTGTGTTCTCACTGATGTTCTATTTTTAATTTGACAATTTAGGACTATTAAATTCTGTTAGAAATGGCAATTTTATTACCATCATATAGTAATTATTTACCTTGTAAGAGAACCCAGTAGACTATACGCTGTGTGCTTTGAGGATCTTGTTCTTGAAAGAAAATAATAATAAAATATCTCCTCACAATACACCTTGGCTCTTAAATCTGAACTATAGAACTGGGTCAGGAAATAGAAGTCATAAGTTAGTACAGTTTTACCAGTTTTCTTTGGCTCTGTTTTCACTTAACTTTTTAATGAGATTTTAGTATATAATCTAATAAGAAACTAGATATCTGGTGTTCTGTGTACAGGTGTACACAAGGAATACAGTTCTGGTTTTCAAGGATCAGTCATTCACTTGCAGAAATTCCTAGGTACTGGCCTGTTTTCCTCTCTAGCTACACTACTGCATGATCACATCTGGTCTCTAGATTTACTGTTAACTTTAGGATCTTTACAAACACATACCCATGCACATACACATTTTTGGTTTTCAGTCTTAGGTTCTAGTCTTTCATATCCTATTTTCTACCTGTTTATTTGAATACTGTAGTGGATGTCTGTTTTTGTATGTTGTTTTCCGCTTGCCTGTAAACCCATCCCAGGATTTATAACACAAGAATGTCTTTTACTTTTGAAAACTGCCTCAGATAAGTTGGAGCAGTAAATATTTTTTTTTTTTTTTTGGTACTGGGGATTGAACTCAGGGGCCCTTAACCACTGAGCCATATCCCCTGCCATTTTTGTATTTTATTTAGAGACAGGGTCTCACTGAGTTGTTTAGGGTCTCCCTAAGATGCTGAGGCTGGTTTTGAACTTGTGATCCTCCTGCCTCAGCCTCCTGAGCTTCTGGGATAACAGATGTATCACCATACCCAGCTTCAGTCAGTAACCGTAATAACCACATTTGCCACTACAAAGGAGAATTGGAGATACAAGAAAGGATCATCAATATGTATCCTGTAATCATCTATATCAGTATAACAGAACTCAAATATTTCTCATCAATTACACTAGTATTACATCAGTCATTTAAAAACATAGTGACATAACACTGAAATTATTATAAGATAAATAAATAGGATTTTCTTTGCTTACCAACAAAAGCAGCCCTTGCTCACTTAATAAATGCTATCGTTGGTTGAAGTATAAATTAAGGCTGACCTTCAGTTTATTCTAGATTCCAAGTCTCCTGAGGACATACTCACGTGCTGTTTCATACTGTAAAGTTGTACTCACAACATTCACAGTATGTCTTACCTTTAAGTAATGCCATCCTTCTCCCATCAATAAAATCCTAGTAAGTTAAATAGCTTTCTAATCTCAATTTTCTGCACTATTTGGTAAAACTGTTTCATGCTTATCTGTGGGACTTGGCAGTTAGAGAGCACCTGTGCAGATCACATTTTCCATTTAAAAATCCCCATAGACCTCAGGAAGGGGCCATGTTTCTCCTCAATTTATTCCTTGTCCTTTCCCTGCCAGAATCCTACAAGATGGTTTTTAAGCTTCCCTAGCTTCCTTTTGGGAGGATCATACCCATTAGCCCCTCTTGGCTCACTGTGTATTCTCTGTTCCATACTTGTTCCTTAGCTTGATGCTGAACTATTTGCTGTCTGTTTATTCCTTATTTAAAACCACTCTTCCTTCTCAAACACTTTTTAAGAGCCCATTATGAGTCAACAAGTCTTTTTCCTCACAATATTCCTCTTCCTCAAAGGCAAATTTTATTTTTATATAGGACACTGTTTTAGTTGACTATTTTGCTGCTGTAACTAAAAGACCTGACCAGAACAATTGTAGAGGAGGAAAAGTCTATTTGAGAGCTCACAGTTTCAGAGGTCTTAGTCCACAGAAAGCCAGCTCCATTCCTTGGGGCTTGAGATGAGGCAGAAAACATCGAGGTAGAAGAGTGTGGCAGAAGGAAGCAGCTCACATGGTGATTAGGAAGCAGAGAGAAAGACTTCACTCCCCAGATACAATATACACCCCACAGCCACGCCCCCAATGAACCACTCACTCCCTCCAGCCACACCCTACCTGCCTCCATTACCACTCAGTTAATTCCATAAGGGATTAATCCACTGATTAGGTTTTGGTTCCACCTGGTTCTGGGGGTGTCCCAGAGTAACACAAAATTGTTTTACTAGAAATCTGGGAGTAAAAATGCTAGACAAGTGTAAAAAAAAAAGCAAAAATAGAAAAATGATATCTACTACAACATTCAAATCAAAATGTCAGGGAGAGAATAGGATATAAATATGTAGATACATAGAGTCCTACATCACCTAAACCAACACTGATTTCCATTTGCTGAGTATTATTTTCCTTAGCTTTTCCCTGAATTTACCCAAACCTTAAAGTGCTTATTGGTGAGACAAGGATCATATTCCATAAACAGGAGGATCCATCCAACTCCACTTTACAATCTCAGTCTTCTCCTTGTCATTGGGAATCACTAGCCATTAACACAAGTTATAGCAACCACAGGGAACTTCTCTTTGGTTTCATTTTTGCCAAAGTGACCAGGAGCAGCTAAGGTACATATTCTTGCCTGACATCTCTATTTGAATTTCTTTTGTAATCCCCTTACCTATTTTCACCAGTTATCAATCTATTATCTCCTCCCCACATTTATACACTTTCCGTCCAATCAGTAATTATAATATTTAAGCAACTTTACTCTGTGGGTGTCCAGGAAGCCATCGTTAGTAAAATGGTTCCCAAATTTCTCCTCCTCCTCTTTCTACTAAGCAAATCCTTAGTTATCATTAAATTATAATCAAACGTTATTTAATTATTCTGCTCACAATGTCAATTGAGACAATTACACAAAGTTAGATAATTTAAAGGACGTAGAACACAAACTCTACTCCTGTAAGGCCTTAAAGAAGGTAGAAGTTTTCACAAAACAATTGAAAGAAGAGGCAGTAATAATAAGTGTCTAGAACTCCCCCTCAGTGCCTGGGATCTTTTTAGTTGCAGAGAATGCAAGTTTCTTTAAGCTTTGTACCATCAAGATTTGTACAATTTATTTAGAAATGTCCCTTGGATTTGCTCACTGAGAAACCTACTATATACTTATTATCACATAGTAAAATCCAGACTGGGGTGCTTTGAACTAGTTGCAAACTATTATTTTTGCATCCTTAAGAAAAAAAAAAAAAGATAAAATGGTATTGGTTGCCCCCAGTTCAAGTTCTGAGCAGCACAATGCACACCACTAAGTAGCACATCTCATTGTCTTTGTATTCACTTGTCAGTATCTGATTTCTGGAAATTGTTGAAAAGAAGGCCTGAGTTGTCCCAATCCTGCTGTAATATAAACTTGTTCTCATACAACTTTTCACTTACATGAGCATATACATTAGTTATGTTGCTGAGCTGGTGAGACAGAAAGACTTTAAGGTGTTGCCATGATGTGTGTCTCCTGGTATACGTATACCTACCACTGCACAGTCCCCGCCTTGAATGTAGGTGGGACCTTCTAACCACTTCTGTAATTATGTTACATCATATACCGTTCATTTTACTAGCTGAGTTACTGTCAAGTTTTGTTCTCCTTGTTACCTTGGGAGAAGAAAGTTGTCTTGCATACTATATATGAGAAACAGATTCTGCCAACAACTTGAGTGAGCTTGTGTGCAGATTCGCAAAACACGTGCATTATGATGGTGTGTTGTTCTCAGTCATTAAGTTCATGACAATTTTTTATACCACACTGAAAACAAATGCAGGCAGTGGATATGGGTTTATTTCATTTGCATTTAAGAGATGGAAATGTCCACCAGAATTCTTAAATGTAACACAGTGAAAAAAAATTTTTTCTGAATTTCCCTACAAAGTTCTTTCTTCTTCAGTATTCCTCATCTGAATAAATGGCATCACCAACCAATGAGCTCTTCAAGCCAAAAGTGCCTTCATCATTCTCAGGATAAATACTTATCTCTTGGTTCCATAAGACCTGCCTAATCTGGCTTCAATCTGCCACTTGTCTCATTTCAGACTGTCCTCTCCATTTTTTGGTGAACTCCACCTATTCTGGCCAACTTAGCACTTGATGTTTTCTCTTTCTGGGATACTTTACAAGCTTTGTCTAGTTGTTTTCTGCTCAGAAAATACACCTTTCTCCATTACACTGTATTTTCTCTATCGAACTTGTCACAAATGAATTTTTTGAGATTTTCTTTATGTGCTACTTGTAGGTTACCTGTGTTATTTTCCACTGTAATGTCAGTTCTGTGAAGTCAACCACCTACTCTCATTTGTTTATCATTGAATCTTCATTCCTATATCACCAGTGCCTAACTTCATAATAATTCTCCGTCCTTCTGTCTCCTCCTTTCCTCCTCTCTGCTCACCATGACATCTTTTGTCCCTGATCTCTCAACTCTTTTTTCAAGTGTTTTCATCTGATTAAACCAGACACACCCAGGAGAATCTCCTCTGATTATGTTGAAGTGAACAGGATAAGGATCTTAATTATAGCTGAAAAATCTCTTCATCTTTTCATTTAATACTACCTAATCATGAGAATGATATGCTATAATATTCAAATTCAGAACAGGCAGATTATATAAGGTGTGTACACCAGGGATAAAGAATCTTGAGGGCCATCTTAGAATTCTGCCTTATAGCTATTAACACTTATTTTCTGATCTTAAGCTGGTTTATTCTTTCCCTTTTTTCCTCGTATGCCTCCACTGTACCTACTAAGTCTTAGATGTCTTTGGATAAAACTGTGTAATGAAACTGCATTTGCAACTAACCTTAGACTTAAAACCAAATGCCTAAATTTTAGTACGTGTGTAGGGATACTTTGCAAAGATGGTATAAAGCACCAAGTTCTACTAAAAGTTTAAATGCTCCTAAGTTTTATAACAGTATTTACTGGCTTAAACTGTTTTGGCCTTAAATGTTAATAAAGAATGGAATCTGAACTAAGTATAAATTTTTCAAAATTATTCTTATCACAAACAGATTAAAGAAAGGAAGAGACAAAATTGAATCAATTTCCAATCATCCCTTTCACCTACTTCCATTTCTAGGGCAGCCCACTTCTATTTTTTGACATTCTTTATTGAGGAATGCTATGCCATATGCAAATTCAAAAGTGATGACATTAAATCTCAGTTCTTCTGAGTCTGCAGATCCTTTGTGTGTTCACTTCAGAATCATTCTCCAGGTAGTATGGAGTCTCATACCTTATGCACAGGATAGGTGTCACCTACCTGAAACTTTAAAAAACTACCCTGTCTCCCCTGCATGATCACAGCAAGGTCAGTTTTCCATTGTCCTGCCTCACCAAATGTGTCTGAGGTGACTTGATATATCTTTGAACTTAGTGGAAGACCCCAGTTGAGTTCATTTTCTATTTACCATTTTAATACTATCCAGACTGAAAAGTCTATATGATCATGTCTGGGTTTTTTAATTTAGCCACACCATGATTTTAAATATGAAATCTTTCATCTTCTTCTTTATACTTTTCCCCTTCCTATACATTGGTTTGTTTTTTAATAATTCTCTCAGATTTTAGTTCTGTTTCCTCCCTTTTTGACTAATCTTTTTTTTTTTTCTGTAATTTTTCCTTTAACTTGTTTCCTTTCATTACCAATATTCTGTGTGGTTGATGGAAGCACCTCCTTTCCTTTGGCGTAGATCTTTATTGACAAGATAGATTCCTTAGATACTTTGCCTCTCTAAGAAACAATGAGATATTTTTAAAGAGAAGGCAGTTTTTCCAGTTCTTTAATGAGACACACCTATTTTTCTACCAATCTAGGCCAAACATGGAGCTCATACATTTATCAAGTAACTTCATAATCCAAATCTTATAAGTAAAATAAGTAATTATTTACTGAATGCATACTTGGTACCTAACACTATATTTTTTTAAACTGGGAGACTTGAGGATGACACAACATAAGAAAGTTTCCCTTCCTTCAAAAAATATATTGTTTTACTTGAGAAAAATGGGGATAACTGGCCACATACCAAAACAATTTGAGATTAATGAAAGTGTTTGACTATGTGGTTATTTACGTAGATTACAGGTCACAAGAATATTTACAAAAGATTAAGATAACTACATGTCACAAAATTGAAATGCCACACCAAGAATCAAGTAAGCAATCATTTCAATATCACTAAAAAAAAAAAAAAAAAATATGGGTAAGTCATCAGACAGAAAGTGCAGATATTTTCATTGCTCAAAGCATGGGAATCAAATTGACTGAAATAAACTCTCAAGGACTTTTGGAGGTCTTTGGTTCTCTCAGGTCTGTTTGACTAACCCCCAGATCTTCCCATTACTTCCTCTGATACAAAAAAGAATCTAGATACAGAACTGTAAAGGAAGACAAAGAAATCGAAATTCTTATCTGTGCCGAGGAGACAGGTGAGTACCTTGGGTACCTATTAGCATCAAAAAGGACACCTGATGTAATATGTTACATCCTACGGGTGCTGCAGGTAAAGACTTCTGACAATCCTTAATAAAAATATGGAGCTAACACGAACATCCATCCATGCTATCATTATCCCTAGCACAGGTAGTCTCTCTCTCTCTCTGTCTCTCTGTCTCTGTCTCTCTGTCTCTGTCTCTCTCTCTGTCTCTCTCTCTCTCTCTCTCTCTCTCACACACACACACACACACACACACATGCTACATGCCACACATCCATACACCAAAAACCCATAAGCTACATACCACACACCATGAGTTCCTCAATTTCAAAGAGGTCAAAATGGCTAAGTCCAAAATATGAAAACTCTCCAAGTTATTGATGGAGTCAATAGTTTTGGAAAGTCAAGTAGATAATTTTAAATTAAAGGGCATTTATTATCTTTCATAGGAAGTTTATTTTATTTTCCATATCTGTGTATTAGAGAGATATAAACTGTTAACTGCTTCTTTTATCCTTGTGGTTTTTAAAATGTATCTATAACCTAGGCATCTGGATCAATTGAGAAAGGACACTTTAAAATAAATGATATAGGCAGGTACTCAGTCAATCAGAAAAAGAAGTCTTTTTAAACAGATAAATATCATATACCATGCTTTCATGGTTGAGGGATTTTAAAAGCTGTTAGGTCAGAAGAGAATTTACAAGCTATAACATAGAAAGTTATTTTTTACTGTATCTTAAAGGCCAGAAGAGTTAATGGAAGTTCTAGAGAATTATTTAGGCACTAAAAGAAGTTGTTCAGGCCAAGAACTCCTTAGATGTCAGCCAAAAGGGCAACTCTTAGTTTCCTTAACAGTAGTTTCCTAGTTATCACAGATATGCCATTGAATGCTGACCCAGGCAACTTAAATTAACAGACTGCATGCTACAACTTAATGTCAAATAACATAATCCAAGTTTGCAGATTTTCTTAAACTGAACTGAGCATAAGAATCATCTTAAACATGAATGAAAAATAAACGTGTCAAGTCCTTTAAAGTCTGTTTTAATTGGTATGTGCCTGTGCTAAGAAATATTGTTATAACAAATTCCTAAGGTAATTCTTAAGATTAGGTAAATCTGGTAAAATAAAATAGCTGTTTTTAGAAGTTCAGCAACAGGATTGGTACTGATACCTTTCCTTAAATTTCCAGCCCTACTTCCTCCTTGCTCTTCCTTCCCTGTTTTACACTTCACTCATGGTCCACCACCTTTTTCAACCTTGACCTGATGGCTGGTTGATCTAATAGATCACCAACAGCCTCTCAGTGTCACAAAGTTATTTACCTACCTTAAAGAAAATGGACTGAGAGTTGATACTGCTGCTTTTGAATCCAATGAACTCCAATGGTCTTCTATAAAGACTTAGGAGCAAAGTGAGATAGTCCAAACTACAGAGGATTGGGTGATATAAGGATATCCATAGTTAGTCTACCAATATCTGGATTCCCATCCTCTATTTAGTAAATCCCTCACCTTATCAAACAAAGCCTGGTTCCTAATATAGATGTCAAAAATGCCGGATAGTTATCTTTCTAGTTTTCTGTTATAGGGTCCAGGCTTGTGAATGAGATCCCTGTAGTCATCTCTATCTACTAGAGTGTGTGGTAGTAACCACACAGTTGGTAGATGCATCTTGCTCTCAGAAGTGTCAAAGACAGTAGTCTTAGCAGGAGCAACCAGGCAGTATATGTGTTGATACCATTATTCAGCTTTTATGTTAGCAGGTATAATGGTAAAAAAGATAATGCCAGAGCTACAGGGCTAAGATGAAGATGAATATTTTACCTCTCAACTTAATATTTCTCCTTCTCCTGGAAATTCAGACTTTATTGAGACATGGAACCTTTGATCATTGCCCTGTAATGGGTCTCCTTTATTGTGTGCAAACTATAAGTGTCAATAAGTGGTGCATAATTAAAATTAAAATTTTATATTTTTAAGTGACAACTGATGAATTACTACTATCACTCCTGATAATATTTTTTTAATTTTTGCAAGCATTATTTAAGTAGATTCTTCATATTGATTTTCTATAATTTACTAAAAAATCATTAAGGTCATTGAATTCATGTGCTTTTCTTTAAAAATAATGGACCCCTAGGAGTTTCTGGATGTTATAAGAATTTAATATTATTTTACATTTTTAAGCTAGCATGATTTCAATTTATATTAAGATGACATCAAAACTGAGAAAACCTGAAAAGGTATTCAGGAGAATATCCAGGTAAAACAAATGGGCTAGACTGATTCTAGTTCTTAAAGCTGTGACCATAATAGTAATAGAAAAGCTTTTGACATTAAATGTTGACTTTGTGAAGGGAAAAGAACAATAAGGAAGCATCACTGATATATTGATGGAGTTCCCTGATCTTTCCAGGCAGTGGGTCTGTGGGTGGAGGTAATGTTGGGAACTCTGGGCCCAGAGTCCATTGTATAGGCTTGATAGGAACAAAACTTAGCCTGGGTTGTCAGAGCACTGTTAACTGTGAACATTCATTAGTTTAAATGTCTTTCTCCAAATTGGAAAACATCAAAGTTTTATTTGTTTGTTTGCTTTTTTAGATGATGGTTACTGTTGAAATTCAGTCCTACTAGTAATACTTATTTAGAGTAAGTAAGGTTTTTTTTGAAAAGGTGATATGGTCAAATATACACAGACTATCAGATAAAATTCTGTTCCAATTTAGGGAGAATATAAAATACAAAATTAGGTATATATAAGAAGATTCTCTTCCTGAGTAGAATACTGCAAAATTGATAAAGTCCAAAGAAGAGCTCAAGGTTTAATAAATGAGGTTAGTCTTGCATTTATTTAATAATTCATGAATATTTACCTCTCTGGATGTTTTATGCTAAAATAGTTACTTTTTTACTTAAATGATAATATTTTTATTATTACTAAAAAGGGAACTTTATTTTACCTTTGGATGAAAAATATTTGGTCTTATTTGTAGGATAATTCCTAAGGTCACCTCTAGTTATTACTGTGATAGGCTCTTTTGCCTTATGGTTGTCCGGGTGGCAACAGATGATGTTTCTATTAACAGGGTTTCTCTTCCTTTTCTTAAATTTCTTGCTCCTATCATCATTGTATTGATAATGAATCAGAGACTTTGGAGAAAACAAATGGATTGACCTCAGTTTCTACTTAGTCAATAGTTTGGTTGGATTCAAGATACCTTAAATTTGTCTTGGGTGATAGTAATTCAATAGGTTATTTAAATCTAAATTCAGGAGTTAGACAAGTTGGGTTTTTTTTTTCTTTTCTTTTCTTTTTTTTCTTTCATGACAAATCCCCCTTCCTTGGAATGTTTCTGGACAGTTCCAACTCAATAGACTGAAGGACATACCTAGACATTTGCCATGAGAAAATGATTTGCTGATGTGTTAACATAGTTTATATACCACCATTAGAAAAGTATGAGACATCAGAACTGTGAAAATTTACATGTTTATAACAAGAGAAAGTGAATTTACCCATGATATTGCCTTTGATTTTTATAAGTTGAACTTGTCCAGGGGAATGACTGAATGCTTTTTACTTTATAATCTCTCCATTAAAAAATAAAGGAAATTTCTCAGTTGCTGAAATGGAAAAGAACCTAGTATCACCTAGAATTACCATGTTGAACAATCACTGGCACAAAATAGAGTCAAAAGAACCAGGCAAAATGGTGACCAGTTCTTATCTGTGGAGCTTAGCAGATTAGCACTCCAGAAGACAAAATAGAGGGAATAAGCTTTCATTCTACTCGAGGAGTGTGAGGAGAGAAAGCTCACAAGAGACATGAGCAACTAGTGCAAATTCATATCTATTACTTAATTAAATTTAAGTAACAATATAAAGGAATTTTGCCAACAATTCTTTTGGATTAATATCTTCCCTCTAGAGTTTGAAAGCTTCTTTACATGACTTTAAGTCAGGATTTGGCATGAAAAAACAGACAGACAGAGAAATAGAGGCACCATTCAGACCAAAAATAAACCTATATATGCTCTTTGTTCATGAATACTCTAGAATTTCCTCAAAGTAGGAAATATTAAGAAGGGGGAAATATATTTTAATTTTCTGGAAGAAACTAGAAGATATCCTTGATAATAAAAGATTTGACTAGTTTGGTCCTATGAGATCACTAGAGAAATTTCCATTTTTGTTTTCTTTTTATGTATCAACTTTACTCTTTTTATTCAAAGTATCTTTATTCCTTCTGTACTAGATACTTAATTTCTTTATACAGATTGTGGTTTCATCACTTCACTGGAATAATTTATATGAGTAAACTTCATTATATTCATAAGACCTGTGTGAAACTAAGTATATACTGAGATACATATTCTGTGTGTGTGTGTGTGTGTGTGTGTGTGTGTGTGTGCGCGTGCGCGGGCTCATCTTTATCTCTTTCTCTGTCCCTATATGTCTGAAAAGTGTGAGAAATACATGTCATCGCTCCATAACTCAGAAAAAGAAAAAGTTATTTACAATAATTAACCTAGAAGAGCAGTGTAAAGTGGACATACTTGTAATGTTAAAGAAAGAGAAAATTTCCCACATTAGAATATAACTTAATGAAGCTTCCACAGCTGAAAAAAGACAACATACATCTTTTTGGAAGAGGAAGAGATTTAGTCAAGTAGGCAAATGTTGAGTTTGCTGATCCATTGATTGTCCAAGAAAGTGTCCAAGAAAGCATCCAAGATCCTGGACTCAAAAGTTCCATGCCCTGGACATTAATGTATAAATGCATACAAGCAGAAATCATAGACAAGACTTTGCAATTAAAACACTTGACTGGCAAAGCATTTTTGCAATTGAAATTCTTTGTCAATAAGTAATTTCACCAGTGGTCAGTCTTAAGTAATAATCAGTCTTATGAATAATATTAGTTTCTTAAATCTGTAGAAACCAAGGATCTTTCTTACTGTGATTTTGCAAAGATTAGGTTTACCTTTACTCACCCCAGAATAAACAATACCTGGGCAAAAATCTGCCATTTGGGGTTGCTCATTTTAAATTGCTAGACTTTCTAGAGAGCAAGCTCCTGGAAGAAGTTTAATCCAATTCAGTCAGAATCTCTTGTGCCATGTATTCAATTCAGGCTTCCACAAATGATTATTAAGCACCTACTTGATAAAAATATTTTAAATAAAATATCCATCAACTACAGATATAGCACTTACATCTTTCCTTATCCATTTCTTTTGTTTCCTGTTAAAGAAAATGAAAATGTATGATTATTTTTAATAGTTTGTTTTGATTGTGTTTACTCTACTAGACATGGGTAAAATATGGAGTTGTATCAATTTTGTTTTTATTGAATAGTATCTAACCAGATATATTTTGGTTAAAGAAATTAAGATAATAGCTTTTAAAATTTAAGCTTTTATGAACTTTTTTAAAATAAAGGAAACATATCTATTCAGACTTAAATAACTGGCAAAGCACAGGAACCCTAAAATGCAAGGTAAAAAGATAAGTTTTAAAATCCTTCTTAAAACAGAGTTTTCTAAACTATATTGGATAAAGCAAAAATGATATGAATAAAAATCAGTTCAAGTGTGTTCAGTCCATAAGAGTGGTAATTATATATTTTAATTTTTAATATGCCATAATCACTCTTTAACTAGATAATTTTATATTTATAATATTATTCTTTATAACCTTTGAATTTAAAGTTCAAAGAGGTGATTGTTTAAAGAATGAATTATAAAATTAAAGTCCTTCCCAGGATTATTTCAGCTCTTACTTATTAAGATCACTATTTTAAACAGCTTCCATAATTCACTCAATGATTTACTAATATAT
Source organism: Sciurus carolinensis (assembly GCF_902686445.1). Taxonomy (NCBI): domain Eukaryota; kingdom Metazoa; phylum Chordata; class Mammalia; order Rodentia; family Sciuridae; genus Sciurus; species Sciurus carolinensis. Next base: position 49,676,102 of record NC_062217.1, on the reverse strand, counting down.
GAAATATAAGACAATATTTTACATCAGATTCCATTGAAAAATTACTTTGCATTGTTATGCAAAGCACTTTTCATTCACCTTGCTCTCTGTATAAGGCCATCCCCTTTATCATGGTAAGAATCACACCCTGACTGGAGATCAAATTCTCTTCTATCCTTTGTATTGAACTTCTTGAAAAAATTATTTGAAATATTTTTATCACATAGAATATTAAGAAATCACACTGTATTTTCCACCACCATTTTTATTTTAGCCATGAATTAACACTAATTATAATGTATGGTATTTCAAAAACATCATTTGAATAGTTCCAAGCATTTCTATTAAGCTTATTCTCAGAGAGATGTGTCTCCATTGTTGCAAACATACCCAGTGAGCTCATAAGTTCAAAACATTTTAAAAATCACTGCTTTGGGAATATAATTCTATGAGTGCTCTTTCCTCTTTGTGTTCTCACTAAACGCTTTAAAATTCTCTATTTCGTTGTGAAGGATTTCTGACCAAAAGAAATTATCTGGTGAGGTTCTGTCTGTATTATGCATTCATTGTTCTTTCTGCACAGCAACTTGATTACCAGATAAATATTGGTTCCTATCTTCTTTGAGCACCTTTCATCTTACACAGTATAATTTTATGTTAAGGTTTAAAGACACCACAATTGAATTGCATAAATCTACTCATTATATCATTTAAGCTTTGACTTTATATTGTAGCCTATGGGAAAGAAGGCCTTTCTCGGTTCTGCAGTCTAAATTTAAAATCTAGAAATATGACCAGATGTTCTCATTAAGCATTAAATGAGTACTGTGCATGTATATCATTTCTTTCTTACACATAATATGCCTAGCTATTTTACTTTTAATTAAATATGGATTTTCTTTTCTACTTAGCTCATTCTCTAGATAGCTACACTAACTATAATAATATTCTTAGTATTCTCCAATGCCACTGAATTTTTATAGAGTCAATGTCTCACTGTGAAACCTCAGCTAGAAACGTATGACATTTATGATCTCTCCACACAAAGTGAGAGCTCCTAAAATAAAACATTTCCTTCAAAATGAAACGCTTTAAGTATTACTAGCATGGGGAAAAAAAAATCACAAGATTTATAAAATGTGTATATTATGATTCAGACCAAAGGGGAATATTTGTCCATCTCCTCATAGGTATTCTTAAAATATGTCCTAGTGCAACTATAATGACATAAAATTTTCCCAGGCTTCAGAGTCAGCTTTCAAAATACAGAATAAAAGGAACATACACTGAAACACTTCTGGTTCTTTATTTATTATATAAAATAATTACAGACCATCAATCACAGGCCTGGCACTGTGCTGAAATTTGAGGTATGAAAATCAGAGAACACATTCATTGCTTTTTAGTGTACAAATAAGCAAAACAGACATAACAAATAATATAATCATGGCTAAGTAGATGTACATGAAAAACTCTGAAGGTGTTTCACAGAGGAGGTGTTAACAGAGCTGGTTTTGAAAATTACTTTGACTTTCACCACAAAGATAAACCAACAGAGTAAACAGATATTTACACCCAGAGGAAAGAGACTACCTAGCAGCTAATGGTAGTGGTTAGAAGTAAGAACTTTGGGATCACTTTTTTTTTTTTTTTTTTCAGATTTAAATATAACTCTAACAACTCTCTAAGTGAAAACTTAGGAAATGTTATGTGAACTCTCTATATCTCAGTTTTCTCATTTTTAAAATAGTAGCCACACTAACAAAGAGAAAGAGAGAGAAAATTCAAATTACTAAAATTCGTGATGAAAAAGGAAATATCACGACAGACACCACTGAGATACATAACATAATGAGGAGCTACTTTGAAAATCTGTATTCCAACAAAATAGAAACTACTGGAGACATTGACACATTTCTAGAGATATATGCTCCTCCCAAACTGAACCCGGAGGACATACACAATTTAAACAGATCAATATCAAGCAATGAAATAGAAGAAGTCATTAAAAACCTACCATCCAAGGAAAGCCCAGGACCAGACGGATTCTCAGCCGAGTTCTACAAGACCTTCAAAGAAGAACTCATTCCAATACTTCTCAAAGTATTCCAGGAAATAGAAAAGGAGGGTACCCTACCAAACTCATTCTATGAAGCTAATATCACCCTCATACCCAAACCAGGAAAAGACACATCAAGGAAAGAAAATTTTAGACCAATATCCTTGATGAATATAGATGCAAAGATCCTTAACAAAATATTGGCAAACAGTATCCAAAAACATATTAAGAAAATCGTGCCCCACGATCAAGTGGGGTTCATTCCTGGAATGCAAGGATGGCTTAACATCCGTAAATCAATAATCGTAATCCATCATGTCAATAGACTTAAGGACAAGAATCATATGGTTATTTCAATGGATGCAGAAAAAGCGTTTGACAAAATACAACATCCCTTCATGCTCAAAACACTAGAAAAAATAGGGATAATAAGAACATACCTCAACATTGTAAAGGCTATTTATGCTAAACCCACGGCCAACATCATTCTTAATGGAGAAAAATTGAAACCATTCCCTTGAAAAACGGGAACAAGACAGGGATGTCCTCTTTCACCACTTCTATTCAACATTGTCCTCGAAACTGTAGCCAGAGCAATTAGGCAGACTAAAGAAATTAAAGGGATACGAATAGGAAAAGGGAACTTAAGCTGTCACTATTTGCTGATGACATGATTCTATATTTAGAGGATCCAAAAATCTCCTCCAGAAAATTTCTAGACCTCATCAATAAATTCAGCAAAATAGCAGGCTATAAAATCAACATGCATAAATATAAGCATTTTTATACACAAGCAACAAAACATCTGAAGGGGAAATGAGGAAAACAACTCCATTTGCAATAGCCTCAAAAAAAAAATAAAATACTTGGGAATCAATCTAACCAAAGAGGTAAAAGATCTCTATGATGAAAACTACAAAAAATTGAAGAAAGAAATTGAAGAAGACCTTAGAAGATGGAAAGATCTCCCATGTTCTTGGCTAGGCAGAATTAATATTGTCAAAATGGCCATACTACCTAAAGTGCTACACAGATCCGATGCAATTCCAATTAAAATCCCAATGATGTACCTTACAGAAATAGAGCAAGCAATCATGAAATTCATCTGGAAAAAGAAGAAACCCAGAATAGCTAACGCAATCCTTAGCAGGAAGAATGAAACAGGGAGTATTGCAATACCAGATCTTCAACTCTACTACAAAGCAATAGTAACAAAAACGGCATAGTATTAGCACCAAAATAGACAGGTAGATCAATGGTACAGAATAGAGGACACGGACACAAACTCAAATAAATACAATTTTCTCATACAAGACAAAGGTACCAAAAACATGCAATGGAGAAAAGATAGCCTCTTCAACAAATGGTGCTGGGAAAACTGGAAAACCATATGCAACAGAATGAAACTAAACCCCTATCCCTCACCCTGCACAAAAATGAACTCACAATGGATCAAGGACCTTGAAATCAGACCAGAGACCCTGCATCTTACAGAAGAAAAAGTAGGTCCAAATCTTCAACTTGTAGACTTAGGATCAGACTTCCTTAAAAAGACTCCCATAGCACAAGAAATAAAAGCAAGAATCAATAACTGGGATAGATTCAAACTAAAAAGGTTTCTCTCAGCAAAGGAAACTATCAGCAATGCGAAGATAGAGTCTACAGAGTGCGAGAATATCTTTGACACTCATACTTCGGATAGAGCACTAATTTCCAGAATATATAAAAACTCAAAAAACTCTACACAAAGAATACAGATAACCCAATCAACAAATGGACTAAGGATATGAACAGACACTTCACAGAAGAAGACATACAAGCAATCAACAAACATATGAAAAAATGTTTACCATCTTTAGTAATAAGGAAAATGCAAATCAAAACTGCCCTAAGATTCCATCTCACCCCAATTAGAATGGTGATTATCAAGAATACAAGCAACAATAGGTGTTAGAGAGGATGTGGGAAAAAAGGTACACTCATACATGGCTGGTGGGGCTGCAAATTAGTGCAGCCACTCTGGAAAGCATTATGGAGATTCCTTGGAAAACTTGGAATGGACCCACCATTTGACCCAGCTATCCCACTCCTTGGCCTATACCCAAAGGACTTAAAGTCAGCATACTACAGAGATACAGCCACATCAATGTTCATAGCTGCTCAATTCACCATAGCCATATTGTGGAACCAACCTAGATGCCCTTCAATTGATGAATGGATAAAGAAACTGCAGTATGTATATGCAATGGAATATTACTCGGCCACAAAGAATAATAAAATTATGGTATTTGCAGGCAAATGGATGAAATTGGAGAATATCATGCTAAGTGAGATAAGCCAATGTCAAAAAACCAAAGGACGAATGATCTCGCTGATAAGCGGATGATGACACATAATGGGGGGTGGGAGGGGAGCAAGAATGGAGGAAGGAGGGATTGTATAGAGGGAAAAGAGGGGTGGGAGGGGTGGGGGGAAGGAAAAATAACAGAATGAATCAAACATCATTACCCTAAGTAACGGTATAATTACGCGAGTGGTATGCTGTTACTCCTTGTACAAACAGAGAAACAAGATGTATCCCATTTGTTTACAATAGAAATAAATTAAAATTAAAATACAATAAAATAGTATCTACATCATAGGGTTATTATGAAGATAGGAGCCTACGTGTTTGTTAAATTAAAATAAATAAATAATGTTAGGAACTGCTTAAGTGTTTGTTAAACAAAAATAAATTAGGAAACTTTGTTTTCTAATTTATAAATTTTAAGAAAAGAACTGATGTGTCTTTGTTCTCGTTTACTTCTAAGAATTTTTTTATTTCCCTCCTGATGTCTTCTGTTATCCATTCATCATATAATAGTGTATTATTTAGTCTCCAGGTATTGGAGAAGTTTCTGTTTTTTATTCTGTCATTTATTTCTAATTTCAATCCATTATGATCTGATAGAGTACAAGGTAGTATCTCTATCTTCTTGTATTTACTAACAGTAGCTTTGTGGCATAAAATATGGTCTATTTTAGAGAAGGATCCATGTGCTGCTGAGAAGAAAGTGTATTCATTCTTTGTTGGATGGTATATTCTATATATGTCTGTTAAGTCTAAATTGCTGATTGTGTTGTTGAGATCTATAGTTTCTTTATTCAATTTTTGTTTGGACGATCTATCCAGTGATGAGAGAGGTGTGTTAAAATCGCCTAGTATTATTGTGTTGTGGTCTATTTGATTTCTGGAATTGAGAAGGATTTGTTTGACGTACGTGGATGAGCCAATGTTCGGGGCATAGATATTTATGATTGTTATGTCTTGCTGATTTATGCTTCCCTTAAGCAGCATGTAATGTCCTTCTTTATCCCTTCTGACTAGTTTTGGTATCAAAATCTCTGGGACACTATGAAAGCAGTACTTAGAGGAAGATTTATTTCATGGGGTGCATTCAAAAAAAGAAGTAGAAATCAACAAATAAACGAGTTAACACTACAGCTCAAAGCACTAGAAAAAGAAGAGCAGACCAATACCAAAAGTAGTAGAAGACAGGAAATAGTTAAAATCAGAGCCGAAATCAACGAAATCGAAACAAAAGAAACAATCGGAAAAATTAATAAAACAAATAGTTGGTTCTTTGAAAAAATAAATAAAATTGATAAACCCTTAGCCACACTAACAAAGAGAAAGAGGGAGAAAACTCAAATTACTAAAATTCGGAATGAACAAGGAAACATCACAACAGACACGAGTGAAATACAAAACATAATTAGAAGCTATTTCGAAAATCTATACTCCAACAAAACAGAAAACCTTGAAGACATCAACAGGTTTCTAGAGACATATGAACTACCTAAACTGAACGAGGAGGACATACACAACTTAAATAAACCAATTTCAAGCAATGAAATAGAAGAGGTCATCAAAAGCCTACCAACAAAGAAAAGTCCAGGACCAGATGGGTTCTCAGCCGAGTTCTATAAAACCTTTAAAGAAGAGCTCATTCCAATACTCCTCAAACTATTCCATGAGATAGAAGAGGAGGGAACCCTACCAAACTCGTTCTATGAAGCCAATATCACCCTGATACCTAAACCAGACAGAGACACATCAAGGAAAGAAAATTTCAGACCAATATCCTTAATGAACATCGATGCAAAAATTCTCAACAAAATTTTAGCAAATCGCATACAAATATATATTAAAAAGATAGTGCACCACGATCAAGTGGGTTTTATCCCAGGGATGCAAGGTTGGTTCAACATTCGGAAATCAATAAATGTCATTCACCATATCAACAGACTTAAAGTTAAGAATCACATGATTATTTCAATAGATGCAGAAAAAGCATTTGATAAAATACAGCATCCCTTCATGCTCAAAACACTAGAAAAAATTGGGGTAATGGGAACATTCCTAAACATTATAAAGGCCATCTACGCTAAGCCCATGGCTAATATCATTCTAAATGGTGAAAAACTGAAAGCGTTCCCCCTAAAAACTGGAACAAGGCAGGGATGCCCTCTTTCACCGCTTCTATTCAACATCGTCCTTGAGACTCTAGCCAGAGCAATTAGACAAACCAAAGAAATTAAAGGGATACGAATAGGAAAAGAAGAACTCAAACTATCCCTGTTCGCTGATGACATGATTATATATTTAGAGGAACCTGGAAATTCCACCAGAAAACTTTTAGAACTCATAAGTGAATTCAGTAAAGTAGCAGGTTACAAGATCAATGCTCATAAATCCAATGCATTTTTATACATAAGTGATGAATCTTCAGAAAGAGAAATTAGGAAAACTACTCCATTCACAATAGCATCGAAAAAAATAAAATACTTGGGAATCAATCTCACAAAAGAGGTGAAAGACCTCTACAATGAGAACTACAGAACACTAAAGAAAGAAATTCAAGAAAACCTTAGAAGATGGAAAGATCTCCCATGTTCCTGGATAGGCAGAATTAATATCGTCAAAATGGCTATACTACCTAAAGTTCTATACAGATTCAATGCAATTCCAATTAAAATCCCAATGATGTACCTCGCAGAAATAGAGCAAGCAATTATGAAATTCATCTGGAAGAATAAAAAACCTAGAATAGCTAAAGCAATCCTCAGTAGCAAGAGCGAAGCAGGGGGTATTGCAATACCAGATCTTCAACTCTACTACAAAGCAATAGTAACAAAAACGGCATGGTATTGGTACCAAAATAGACAGGTAGATCAATGGTACAGAATAGAGGACATGGACACAAACCCAAATAAATACAATTTTCTCATACTAGACAAAGGTTCCAACAATATGCAATGGAGAAAAGATAGCCTCTTCAACAAATGGTGCTGGGAAAACTGGAAAACTATATGCAATAGAATGAAACTAAACCCCTATCTCTCTCCCTACACAAAACTCAACTCAAAATGGATCAAGGACCTCGGAATCAGACCAGAGACCCTGCATCTTATAGAAGAAAAAGTAGGTCCAAATCTTCAACTTGTTGGCTCAGGATCAGATTTCCTTAACAGGACTCCCATAGCACAAGAAATAAAAGCAAGAATAAACAACTGGGATAGATTCAAACTAAAAAGCTTTCTCTCAGCAAAGGAAACTATCAGAAATGTGAAGAGAGAGCCTACAGAGTGGGAGAATATCTTTGCCAACCATACCTCAGATAGAGCGCTAATTTCCAGAATCTATAAAGAACTCAAAAAACTCTACACGAAGAATACAAATAATCCAATCAACAAATGGGCTAAGGAAATGAACAGACACTTCACAGAAGAAGATGTACAAGTAATCACCAGATATATGAAAAAATGTTCAACATCCCTAGTAATAAGGGAAATGCAAATCAAAACTACCCTAAGATTTCATCTCACCCCAATTAGAATGGCGATTATCAAGAATACAAGCAACAATAGGTGTTGGCGAGGATGTGGTGAAAAAGGAACACTCATACATTGCTGGTGGGGTTGCAAATTAGTGCAACCACTCTGGAAAGCAGTGTGGAGATTCCTCAGAAAGCTTGGAATGGAAACACCATTTGACCCAGCTATCCCCCTCCTTGGCCTATACCCAAAGGACTTAAAATCAGCATACTACAGAGATACAGCCACATCAATGTTCATTGCTGCTCAATTCACCATAGCCAGATTGTGGAACCAACCTAGATGCCCTTCAGTTGATGAATGGATAAAGAAACTGTGGCATATTTATACAATGGAATATTACTCCGCAATGAAGAATGATAAAATTATGGCATTTGTAGGCAAATGGTCGAAATTGGAGAATATCATGCTAAGTGAGATAAGCCAATCTCAAAAAACTAAAGGACGAATGATCTCGCTGATAAGCGGATGAGGACATATAATGGGGGGTGGGAGGGTCTAGCATTAGGTTTAGGGTTAGGTTTAGAGTTAGGCTAAGGAGAGCAGTAAGAATGAAGGAAAGAAGGACTGTGTAGAGGGAAAAGAGGGGTGGGAGGGGTGGGAGGGGTGGGAGGGGTGGGGGGGGAGGGGAAAAATATAATAAACATCATTACCCTATGTAAACGTAAAAAAAATAAAATAAAAAAAAATTAAAAAAAAAAAAAAAAAAAAAAAAAAAAAAAAAAAAGAAAAGAACTGATTAGACAATGTGGACAAATCATACTTACTTAAAATTTGTTTAAAATAAAAATAGAAAATTATTTTGAGCATAGGAGTAATGTGGTAGATCAAAGACAATTCAGATTCTTTATGATTCCTTCCATGTCAGAAGTGGGATAACCAGTTCCATCCTTCTTGAAGCTAGGGAGGCCTTAAACAAATTCAATGAAAGGAATATGGCAGGTTTTATGTCAGTTTCGGGGCCAGTGGCTTTGACACATTGTTCATATTCACCTGCAATTCCTTGAGACACTTGTTGGAGCCATGAGACTACACAGAAATGATTACTCTTTATGCTCTGGCTGATTATCCCAGTTGAACCCAGCATCTGTGTTTTTTCCATGCAGGGACCAGACCCATGAGCACAGATAACTTAGACTGTAATTCAGCCCCTGACCAGTCAGCACACAGTAAGTTCCACCAACATTTGTAAAAGAATCACTTACTCAAGTCCCAAATGAATTTTGCACACCACACCAAAAAAAAAAAAAAAAAAAAAATCATGAGATATTATAAAAAACAGTAGTTTTTAGACACTGTTTTGGGTTACTTTGGCCAATACAGAATCTATTTAGACAAGTCACAAGATCAGATTTTCATGGTATAGATATCCTCTTGGATTTTGTGACAATGGAGACAGTATGATCACTGAGTTTGAATCTGGATGCCAAGATAGATAAGGAGGCTCCTGTAGTAACCCAAATGTGAGATGATGAGGGTTGGGAATAAATCAGTGCTGTTAGATATAGAGAAGACATTCAGTTTAAAATTAAGGTTTTCCTTTCCTGTATGGTTTTTACCCTTATGTTCCTTTACTATTGAATGGATACAGTTTACACAAAGTGAATTAAGTGTTTGTAATGGAATTTGGAATTCAAGATGGTAGACTAGTAAGCCATGACTGAACACTGTGTCGGGACCCAGTTACCTCGGAAGATAGGTTTTGTGTGTGTGTGTGTGTGTGTGTGTGTGTGTGTGAGAGAGAGAGAGAGAGAGAGAGAGAGAGAGAAGTGTGTAAGGGAGTGAGGGAGAAGCAACACAGAGTACATAACTCTGTTACAAAACTCGCCGTTCAAACGAGTTATTTCTCTTCACACAGGGTGGGGTGTAAAAGAGACCCAAATTATTTCTCTACACATGAAAAATATCAGGAATGCAGAAATATTTTACCCCTACGAAGAATAAAAGTCAGATTTTTTGATCTTCAACAATCTGGCTCCTGTCCCACTACTCACCATGGTCACCAATAAATGATTCATTGCCAAAAATAATGGGTGACTTTTTTCTTTCATTTTTGCATACTTCATAGAATGTGCTATTATTTCCTCTAATTGAAAGTTTTTTTTCTCCCTTGGTTTTCATGGCACTGAGATTTTCCCCTCTTCCCTGTACTTGGATGCTATTTATCACTTTCATTGAGTCCACTTTCTATGCACTCTTCTAAAATGTTGAAAGAATCTTACAGTTCTTTATCTGGCTTAAAGCAAGATCAGTTCTCACCTTTATGTTGGCAATAGTTTGCAGGTCTACAAATCTAGGTCAAGTTTTTAAAGGATCTTTAAACCAATGAATATAACTGCTATGTTCTATCACTTATTGGAATTCACAGAAGCACATCAAATACAATGTTATATATAACCCATTATTTTCCTTTAAATCTTGCTCGCCATGTTTCTACTTACACACCTATCTGAGCGAGTGAAAATCTCATTCATGCATCCACCCAAACGAGGATTTTGGAGAAACCCTGCTTTTCCTTTCCCAAACATCTCTCCTGTGAGTTTCTAATGTCTTACAATCACAAATATCACGTAAGACACTGTCAACATTGGTCCATCTTAACCCTCAATTTCTTCTAGAAATTCTCTTAGAAGAAGCAAAAGTTTTATACTGGAATATATGAATAAACAGATCGAATTCCATAGAATCTCTGTCTATAGAACAGTTTGTGGAGAAAGCCATTTCGAAAGACAGTCTATAGCAAACTATGAAAGTATTGACACTAGTGTGGAACTATATGGAAAAAAACTATCACAAATACTTCAAAAGGAAACAAAAAGAAAACTATCTCTGAATTTATTGAAGAACTGCCAGAGTATTGGTATTAAATAAACAGGAAGTTTATTGGAAATTAAGCAAAAGTCCCAACTAACAACAACACTTTTAAAAATACTTTCCTTGATAGGCAAAGAACCTTTCAATTCAGAAAATTAAAAAATCATATAAAAATTAAGTCTTATTAAGGAAAGATAAAGTTATCACAGGACTTATATTTATTTTTAAATTTCTTTTAAAAATCATTTAGTGCTTTGCTTGACATTTAATATTTTAAAATATGCACAAAGCTTTCAGTATAAACGCACCTGCATTCTTTTATCTACTGTCTTGGGACCTATTCACTGCCATCTGGTGTCAGTGTAATCAAATTGCAATGGCAGCTCCTTAGACTAACATATTTTGCCTCCTAAGAATTGAAATTGCAAAAATAAATATGCAAGGAGACAAATTTGACATAAAACATTCTATCACACTCAAAAGCATTATGAATTTAAGCAAAGACAGACAAATTATTTTCTTGTAGTGCTTCACAATGAGGCACCAGTTCAATGAAGTAACATTTATGTTACTGAAAGGCGGTGGCACAGTAAATCCTACTTCATTGCCAATAAACTGAAGATCAAAACAATCAACCAAGCTCCACTGGTAATAAATTGAAAGTCAGTGGAGCACAAAATGTATTACTGTTAGAATTAATTTTGGCACAAAATGGGTTGTTGAGTTTTCCCCTTTCTTAAGGCAAATCAACCCCAAGCAAATAGTTAATAGACTGTTGAAAAGTAAATTCAATCTGCTCATGGTATTCTGATGGAATTTGAATTTTATATTTGATTTCTGAGAACAATACAGTCATTTGGACTCAAGCTTGCATGTTTTGGGGAGTTTTCTTTTTTAAAACCATACCTTCATGATTAAATTGCATCTTTAAAATTCTACCGGATTGCATATGGAATTTTTTCAGTCATTTACCACAAAGTTCTTGGGAACCAACAATCAGGGAAATCATTGATTATAACAAGCCGGATTAATAGTTTATGGATTTCTGTCGTATAAAACAATGAAATTGAAGTATCTCAGAAAGTCTTTGACTAGTGAGAGAATTTAGGTCATAAAATATGGTGCCATAGGAACCTGGGATGTTCTAAGGGTTCTCTCAGAAGGTGGGGATTAGAGAACCAAGTCCATACGCTGTGGTGAACTAAGGTCTGGTGAGATTTACAGAAATGAGACAATTTAATGGCTCCACTGCTACAGGTTATCACCAGACTCTTTGTTTCTGTTCTCTTTCGTTTTGGGGTTTTGTTGTTTGTTTGTTCATTTGTTTTTGTTCAGTTTAAAGACTTGAAGAGTGTCATTTGAAAGGATTCTCTATTGTTTAATTTTTACCATTGGAATAAAATGTAGCCATTGATGAAGGGGATTCTATCCATATTTATTCAGAGGTGATTATTTCCTCTACTGTAAAAAATAATAGAAATAGTTTATCCACTAGATTATAAGTAAACAAAGCTGCAACCTATAAGCTAGAAAGTCTGATTATGCAATCTAGGGAGATGATATGTTTCTTTTTTTCCTTTTTCCTTTTTTTTTTTTTATAATTCTCTTCTGACACTGTGTGACCATATCTCCTACCTCTTTTTTAAAGACTTTTTGCAAAAGTAAACATTTTCAAGTATGGTTCAGCTCCTCATTGAACCTAAGTTTCCTAGGTTCATAAAAATCACCTGAGACTGATGTCATGTTTTAAGGTCATAAATGTGTCATAGGGTCATAAATTGCTTTTGTGCACCTCACTAAGCCCAATGGAAGAAACTATGACTCAGAAATTTTTTCATGATATTACACTGAACTAGCCTCTTCTTCAATGTACTATCAGTAGTAGAAAGCGACTTTAACATTCAAAACGAGTGCTTATTTTTCTTATTTTATCACTTGGAAGTTGACTGTCATTCAAATTTTCTAAATATTATACTGAGAGTAATTACTACCAAAGTGCATATATTTCCAGAGTCAGAAGAGATTCTCTTTCAATAACTCAAGACCATCTGGTGGCAGAATCAGAACTTTGTCTACAAACTTATAACTAACAAAAAGATTTTCTTTTTAGCTACAAATCATCTCACGTGCAGAAATCTTCATTCTGAGCATATCTTAAGACTTTACTAGTGCTTGGTTTAGTATACAAAAAGAAATCATAGTTGATATACGTTTGCTTTAAACTCATTTTTTCCCTCAGTCTAAAGTTGAATCTATTGCATATGAATCTTTGTGAGGCACAGAGATTACTATCATGTAGATCCATTCAGAAACCATTTATGATTTTATTTGTTTCTATTAAGTTAAAGCTGCTCCTTCATCTATGTGGGAGTTGACTTCCATAGTTACATTAGGAGGGTGTTTAGTTACAAAACATTTGTTAGATGCAGAAAGGAAGGAAGACTTACTGATAATGGTTACCACCATCAGTCATAAATAATCCTCATATACAATAATCTGTAAATGAAATAAAATTCTCTGCTTTTCTCAGAATCTGAATATTATAATCAGGTAGAATATGTAAACTTAGCATATAATAGAAGCCATTAATAAGGGATTTTATTGACTTGGTAAAACTGACCTCTTGAAAAGGAATCTATATTCCTGTGATAGTGATGAGTTGATGATGATGATGATGATGATGATGATGATAGTTACCCATAATAAGACAAATTTGTCCTGATCATTTGAAGATGATTTTCCCTGTTTAGCTTGGTATGATTTTCAAGGAATCATTTAACCATAAATAAACAACTATCTAGAAATAGTATAAAACATTTCTAATAACTGACACTGCAACCAACTGCTGACAAACACTGGTAGACAGTAATTGCCTACAATTATTGACTCTTTGTAGCATTTTTAAGTAACGCAATTTAAACAAAATAGTTCATGAAGTGTATTTGAAGTAATATTCTTTTCAGAGTATTTAGTATTTCTTTGAATTTTGATCCTGTATTTACTTAATTAAACTTTAAATGCTTTAAGGAGAAGGAAAATGATCCAAGTGAGTATAAGAATCTGAGACGTCACAACAGAAATGTTAACAGGTCATTAGAGGAAAGATCAGCTTGAATACTATTAGAACAAAAGTCCAAAATGAATGAAATTTAACAAAGAATACTGAGAAAATAGAAAAGAGATTAGAAAATGAGATAAGGAACAAAATGAATGTGATAAGGCTAATCCAATAAAAGACTCGATTTGAATAATCAAGGAGGAATAATCAAGGTGGAAGGTGTTTTATCTGTGAATATTGCAATAATCTTATGTCCTGTTCTTGTAGCACATCTACTTTTCGTTTACATCTGAAAAAAAGAATGTATATCGTGTTTCACAGGCTATCAACAAATCACTTTGACAGACTCTGTTTATACATTCCTAAGCCTATATTCGATCACTTTGCTCTTTCAAGAGTTCGAACATTATACTGTGTGTCACATTTGAAAAGCAAATTAATGTGCTTAAAAGGAAAATCTAAATTAATTAAATTATCAAAACTTGATAAGCACCCATTCAGATCTGCTGGCACATGTGTGACCATGGATATATTCAATAATATTTTATGCTATTTATAAGAATAAAGGTATACAGTTTTAACACTGCTCTGTGGTGTTTCAATAACAATTCTGTTCTTAAGTAAAATCTGCTGATAGGAACTAATGGCAAGCCTTAACAAATGTAGTTATAGAAAAAACACCCATTTTCTAAATATTTTGTTTGACAGATCCTCTTTATTGTGTTTTACTAGAGATAGATCCAACAATAAAAATCTTTTTTTTATTTAGTGTCAAAGTTTGTAAAAATCACTTAGGTATTTCATTTGTCATTGCTATGCATATTGTGAATGATGTAGGTTAACTTTAAACATGGTTTTCAATAATTGCTTTTGATGAAAGTTTTGCTTTTGTCCAATAAGTGATGTAAAATGATGACATTCTTCATTAACCCCTTTGGCACTGATTGTTTCGCTCTTCCAAAACTAATTTAAGGGTTCTTTGACTATGTGTTACTTCTATGCTATGAGAAGTATTTATTTATGAAGGAGAGTATTTGCCAATTCTAATTCCTATCTTGAAATCACAGAGTACAATTTTATGACTTGATCTCCTTAGTGGAAAGTCACATCCTGGGATTAAGTCCCTGAGTTGTAAAATGATAATTGTATAATATGATAAAACATTTCACTGGCAGCTATTTCAGTTTTCACTATTACATTATTCTACGGTATTTATTACCATTCAGTTTCTATTTAATAAGCCTCTTTCACTCAGTAATTTTAATAGGTTCTCTTTTATCTTGGTTAATTGTCCATATTGCAGTAGCCTCAAGATTTCTTAGGAGTATACAAAAGACACATCTTAAAATAAAATTTACTCAGTATCTTATCCATTAGACACAAAGATAAACATTCACACAAATGTTTACTCATATTCCAATGGAGGAAAAGAGTTAATATATAAGTGAAAGTCAGAACAATATTTTAGATAAAAATAAATTCAGTGAAGAACTGGGTGTAGTTGTGCACACTTGTATTCCCAGTTACTCTGAGAGGCTGAGGCAGGAGGATTGCAAGTTCAACACTAGCTTTGGGAACTTAGGGAGACCATTTATTAAAATACAATTTTGGGGGGGAAAAGTTGGAAACACGGCTCATTATAAGAACAGTGACCTAGCACGTGTGAGTCCCTGTGTTCAATGCCCCATGGTGGGGGGTGGCAATTTACTGAAGACACTAAAACAGAATGACGTATTAGACACAGATTGGGAAGAAAATTATTCAAACTAGATGTTAAAATAGGCATTTTTTTGGAGATGTCACTTGTTTTATAAAACTGAATTCCTACAAGGAGACCACTAAGACACAAAGCTAATGGCAGAGCTCTTCAAATTAAAATTGACACACAAAACAGAAGCTACTAATGAATACGTATATATACAAGATTTCAATAACTAAATAATTAAATAAATGTGATATAAAAATCTAAAGTAGGAATCCTTGCACCTGTTAGCATCTGATTTCTTTCACAAGAGATTTACTTTTCAACCCCATTTGGAAAAAATCTGTAAATCTATGCTGCCTGGCTTTGGCAGAGGTAACTTAGCTTTTGACATAGAGATGAGATTCTCTCACCCTGTTTCTGGTGATAGTCTTAAAAGTACTGTTCCCATCTCTGTGTACTTACATAGGTATCACTACTGTGCCACCATGTCTGTACTGTCTCTTTCAGTTTCCACTAAGACTGCAGTTTAGGGAACACTCACAGCTGGAGAACTTACAATTTTAGGGTCAAGGTCTCATGCAATCATTACTCAGACACTCTATTCATAGATATTTGCATCTATCTCATTGCCCAAAAACTAAACTAAAACTGAAAAGTTTTATGAAATAATTTACAAAATTCTTAACAAAATAATAGCAAGCATAAAATTGATATACACACATGCATCCTTAAACCACAGGATTACAACATAAGAATTATGGCCTTAGGCAATTTCTTCATTGTGTGAACATGGTAGCATGTACTTACACAAACCTAGATGGTATCAGTTAATCATATAAAGGATAGTAAATACATGATTAATAATGTCATTGTTTATTAGCAAGTATAAAATACTACAGGTAATTATATGTTACCATTTTATACAATTGACATTACTAGGTTTGTTTACAATGGCATCCCCAGAAACATGAAAAATTCTGTCTACTAGCCATTGTAAATTCATGTGGGGCTGGAGATGTTGCTCAGTTGGTAGAGTGCTTGCCTTGCATGCACAAGGCCCTGGGTTCAATCCCCAGCACCACCAGAAAAAAAAAAAAAAAGTAAATTCATGTTACACTATGACCTCACTAGATGATAGGGAATTTTCAGCTTCATTATAATCTTATGGACCACTGTTATATATATGATCAATCATCAACCAAAACATTGTTAGGGCATACATAATTGTCTATGTCAAATACACAGGACCATGTGATATTCGCATAAAAATAAAAACTTATTGTAACACTTGAAAATGGATGAACTTCACCACATTAACACAAATTTTTAAAATATAATAATTTTAATAGAAATATATTTGAAAAAATGAACATTCATTTCATGATAAAAAACATTATAAGAAACATTAGGGGAAGACTTCTGCAAGTTGCTTAGGCATGCCTACAAAATACTTAAGGGTATCATCATAGTGAATAATGAAAGACCAAATATTTTCCCCAAAGTTGAAAAAAAACAAGGAACTCTGTTCCTACTCAGTCTATTTAGCACTATTCTAAAAATTCTATTCCACCCAATAAAGAAAGTAGGAAAGAAAAGACATGAAATATTTTTACTTTGGAAAGAAAAAAAATATCATATTTACCAATGACTTGATCTTGTCTGTGTAATAATCTTCAAAAATCTACAAAAAATTCTACTAGAACTAACATGTCCATTAAGCAAAATCACAGAATAACAGACAAATTAATTACATTCTATGTACTAGACATAAGCAATTAGAAATTTAATACTAAAATGAATACAATTTAGACTACCAATAAAAAATACTAAGAGATAAATATTGGTAGATTTTATACACTGCAAACTTAAAAAACTGTGATGAAATACTTAGAACTATTAAATGTACATATATACCATGTTTATGGGTTTTAGGACAGTTTCCTCATATAAAAGATAATATTTTAACTGATAAATTGGACATAATGAAAGATAAAATATCTGGTCATTTTAAGACACTGTTAAGGAAATGAAAAGAAATCATGGAGGATAGAAAATATTTTGAAACACATAGTTGATGTAGGACTGCATCCAGAATCTATAACAAGCTCTCATGGTTCATCATAAGAAGGAAAACACCCCAACTAAAAAGGGAAAGTATTTGAACTAATTCTTTTCTAAAGAGCCTTATGGATTGCAAATAAGTACATGAAAAAATGACTGATGTCATTTTCATTAGAGAAATATAAATTATGACTACAATTCAATACCTTCATATACCTACTAAAATTACTAAATTTTAAAAATAAGGCTGATAATACAAATTTTAGGCAAGTAAGTGAAGCATGGTTATTTAGAATTTAAAATTGTACAATAACTTTGGAGAGTGATTTGCAGCTTCATTTTATGTTGGATATATACTTAGGGTATGAGTTATTGAGCTCACTCCTATTTATCAAAGATAAATTTTAAAAATGTCCACACAAACATCTTTGTGTGACGTGTTTTCAGCTGCCCTGTTCTTAATAGATATATCTCAGTAAATATCCAAAGTTTCATCAACTGGTGAATAAACAAGCAAGTTGTAGTATATTCATAGAGCAAAATACTTCCTAGCAGAACACAGATTTTTCACATGCATTATGCTAAGTGAAAGAAGAGTGATATAAAAGCCAACATAATGTATCATTCAATTGGGTGAAGTTCTAGAAGAGTCAAAAATAAGTTTATAAAACAGATCAGAAGTAATCAGGGGATATATTAGGAGGAAATAATTGATTAGATAGAGGACTAAACAGATTTATCAGCTGATAAAAAGATTTCTATAGCTTTATTTTAGTGGTGGTTTTACCATTGTGTAAATTCCCATTGTAGATATTTTGTAGTTTTAGGAAAGTTAAATTTTACCAGATGTAAGTTATGCTGTATAAACTCTTAAAAATGATCATTTTAGTATATTAACTTTATCTCAGAGAAACTAACTCAAAGAAGACTGAAAGAAGGAGGTGGAGACAAAGAAGAAAATTGATAAATATTGGAGATTGGAAAATAAGGTCCAACATATGTATAATCAGTGTTTTTGAGAAAGGAAATCCAAGAAGTAGAATTAATGTTAAACTTACACATGGAGAACTTTCAGTAAAGAATTGAAACTGTATTTTAAAGATTACAGCGTATTTCTAAAAATACTTACCAGACAATGATGACCAGCAAATATGCTAGTAAAATTACTGAATGCTAAAGAAATATTTTATAAAATCACTTGTGCATTTAGGTAAAAAATAGCATATGATTTTAAATGAAAAGAATACTTTTTGTCTTTAGACTTTATGAAAGTTTTTTAAGATGAGAAAAAGTGAATTAACATATTTATGTTAACCAAGATAAACAGATGTGAGTTAAAGATTTTCTTTCCACAAAAATGACTTACAGCTATAAGGACAAGGACATACTCTTGTTAATATGTGAGGACTCAGGGGAGTCCAATTTATTTATTCCAATTTATTATTCTCTATATAAATTTTTACTAGCATGTGATCTTTAGATAACATGATTAATCGATAAGCGTTGCTAGACACAGTGACACATGCCTATAATCTAAGTGGTTCGGGAGGTTGTGGACAGGAGGATCACAAGTGCAAAGCCAGCCCCAGCAACTTAGCAAGACCCTATCTCAAAAAACAAAATAATGACAAAAAAAAAATCTGGGTATGTAGCTCAGTGGTTGACCACCCCTGGGTTCAATCCGTGTCACCAATAAATAAATAAATAAATAATGATAAGCATTAAAATTAGTTTTTGTGGAACTGATATTAAAGGAAGAACAGCATATTTTATGTAATGGCTATATGTTATTATGATATACAGTACAAATATGAACAATGAATGGAGAACACAAAAACTTCTGCAAAATATTTAACACTTTTTAGTGATTCTGCTGGGAAATTCATATTGTTTTATTATTCTAAGATGATTTTGTATGTGTATGTGTGTGTGTGTGTGTGAAAAGAGAGAAAGCAAAATATTAATACATAGGACATTCCTTCTAGCTCGGACAGCCCAAATTCTGTTGTGGGGTAATAGGAAAACAGATGAAAAACTATAGTGGTTGTCTTGGTCAGTTTAGGCACCTGTACCAGTAAATGATAGGATGATTTAAACACAGAAATTTATTTTTCATATTTCTAGAGACAGAATTCAAAATAAAGGTGTCAGATTACCCAATGTCTGGGGATGATACTCTGTAGTTTGGCAGAAAGCCACTTGTCTTCACATGGTGGAGAACAGAGAGAAAGTACAATTTATTTTCATGTCTCTTCTTAAATGGGCACTAAATTCACTCAGCACTTCATCTTTATGACCTAATTAACTCTCAAAGGTCCAATATCCAAATAACATCATATTAACTTATAAAGACTTCAACAAATGATTTCTGAGGGGACACAAATATTCAGTCCTTAGCTTGGTTAAACAAAAATCTTATAATCCAGTCTATGAATGGGAAGTTAGAAAATGATGTATTTTTACATACATAAAATACACATACATATATATAATGAAATGTCATTATATATGCCTACTAACTTATCTACATATCTTTATATTGTTTTATCATATATAGTGTATATTGTAGATCCCAATTCTCTTTAATGAAAAGTATAAGAAACAATGACCACAAAAACAATGAGATTATGGTCTCAAAACACTAATTTCAATTTAGAAAAAGAACTCTTAGAAAAATAGCTGACTCCATAACTGGGTTTAGAAATGTATAATTTAAATCTGAACCAACTATCTATCATGCCCAATAGTCCTGAAATTACCAAGATTAACAGGCTGTATCAAAAGGATTTGAAAGTTAACATGAAGAATCTTGAATTGGTCAAAGATCAGATCATCTGATCTTCAGAAAATATATTGCCTTTGATTAAAATTCATTAAATATGTTCAAACTGATGAGTTCATAATTATAGTTTTTAAATTTTTATAGGGCATTAGGGAAATAATTTATTACCTTATTAACTGGTAATTTAAGAGATGGAAATTAAATATCCTTTCTTTCCTATATGAACTAACCATTCAATATTGAGTGGCTTTATTGCAAAAATATATCACCTATTTGAATTGCTTAAAAGACCCAAACCAAATTCAGAACTCATCTGCCAATATCAGGAAATACCCATAACAGTAGAATGTTCTGAATGGTGTGACGACTGTGCGATCAGCAAGACCAATACTGTGGACATACCATAGGTCAAGGAGCCTAAGTCTGTCAACAGTATACTATAATGAAAAGACTGGGGACAAAAACTAGGAGAAAGACATTTTAATGTTTTCATGGCAAAGAAATGAGAAATGTTTGATAGATATATACCGTTACACTGATTTGAACATTAAAGTATGTATATACGTATCAAAATATCACATAGTACCCCATAAATATCAATTTTTTTATCCATTAAGGAAAGAATAAGAAATATGAAGGTATGACCTACATATTAAGTGATTCAAGACATCATGTTTGGGGGATAAATTAAATTACAGAGTCAAGAGTTGTACAACTGACAGATAAAAATATAAAAATACTCCAAGAATTATTTACTCTAAAAGATAAGAATAGAAGTTACTATTTTGGGAAAAGACAAAACTATAATTGGACAAGACATAGGGTGGATATTCTGGAATTACCAGAAAATTCTTATTTCTTTATTGGATTCAAATCTTCCAACTTAAGGAACTCAAAAATATTTACCTTGACTTGTTGGTTTTACCCTGCCAATGTATATTTTTTTCAGTAGAAAAGCTGAAAATGTCTACATGATATATACTCTAATAGTTAAACCACAGAAACAATTAATCTTTCCAGTGTTTTAGTTACCCAGATATACCATTCTAACTCCCTGGTGAACACATTTTATGAGATCAAGGCTGAAATGCATGCTACTGACCATATTCTAGATTCATCTCTTCACTGAAAGGGATTGTTTGAGCAGGATTTCCAGACAGTTATACCAATGTCACACTGAAACTGATGACAAACCAAAATGACACCATAATTTCCAAGTGTATTTTTTTGCACCTATTTGGCAACAAATATTTATATTTTTTAAACAGCAATTAAATGCTTATATTATTTTTTTCTCCTTAACCATTTTTGTTCATTTGATTTGCTTTGTGAATTTTAAGAAAAAATTACACCACCATTTTCCAACTGGTGGTCTAATATTGATTATTACTATAGTCAATAAATAAATTAAAAAATTAAAAATTGTCCCACCTCAAGAACAAAATAAAAAGTCAGAGACACAAAAACAGAAGGTGCCTAACAAATCCTTAGCTCTGTTGAGAGCCCGTAATAAAAACCAATTGTAGCTATAATATCCTTTAAACACTAAATGTATTTAACACTAAATGCATTCTGAAAATTTATTTTTTCTTTCAATATAAAGTGTTTCACTGAGATCTATACAAGCATAACAATGAGCCCAAAATGAAAGTACTATTTTACAGTGATATGTACCTCTAATAATATCAGTGTAAGATGTGTAAGGCATTCAACACTGTGATTTGTTTGGATAATGGTAAGTAAGCACTGTTAAGGCAATAAAATAGAGGTCTGGATTGAACAAGTCTTGTTATTTGCTTTTTAGGTTTGTAGATACTGGAATGCATTCCTTGCCCGAAGAAGTCTTGCTAATATTAAGCAAGAAAGGGGGGCTCGCTTCAAAATAGAAATTGTCTCATGTTCTTAAGCATGCATTATCTTATATAATAGATCAAATAGTAGGTACATTGTTGAATTCAAAAAAAAATTTTCCAAGTATCATAATATGCTGCAATGCGAAGAATGAATTAGAAGACAATTCAAATTACAAAACCAAAATGTGCATTTCTCACCCCAAACTATTTTTATTCTACATAGAAACTCATCTATAGTTTGTTTAAAGGAGAAAAAAAGAGCTGTCAAGTGTTTTGTAGCTGCCATTTCCTTAAGGGATTAAATTTAGTGCTAAGAAGCTGGTTTTCTAAAATTCCTAATTTAAACATTTGAACAACCAAGTAGTTGCTAGCATAACTTTGCCTTTTACCACTGCCATCTGCAATGCTAATCAAAATTCTGGGACACTTATCAGTTAAACATGCCAAGTTCTATCAGTTTATGGAGTAATTGAGGATGGCAGCAAGAAGATTTTCTCAGAAAGTACTTAGAAATGAATTGAAATTTCCTAAAACCTTATCAAATTTAACATGTGTCTCAGATGAAATATCCTTTGTAAGCAAAAAACACACATATATGGTATTTAAATTTGAGAATATAGCATAAAAGGCAAACCACCAACAGCAACTATCGAAAGTAATCTTTCTGTGGAAATTATAAGTAAACCCTCAGTTTTGACATTTTGGTATCTAAATGGCTTTAAATATTTTCAAATAAGGTAAAATACTTACTTGTGTTTTATATCTACATATAGATATCCTTAAACATATGCTAAGGTTGAATCATCTGACTTATCATTCCTTAGTGAAATTTTATTAACAATTTATGTTGAAAGTTCATGTATAAATATGCACAATTCAGTTGGGATTCAATGTTCAAAGACACCACATACCATGTCTGAGAGTCATTTGAAAACACTGTGGTGAGAAACGGGAAAGTAGATTTCCCCAGGTGATGTCTATATCCAAAATATCTGTCTACACAAACGGAGGCAGCAGCAAGCACTAAAAATCAGTTACCAGCAAGGAAGATAACGAGTTAAAAAAAAAGTTTCAGTGGAGAAAAATGTACATACACACACCATCATTTCTACCAAGGTCAAAGATTCATTCAACCCTCAACTCTTAAAAGACACCCGTATTATGGTGGGTTTTGGAAAATACTTTCAAATTTTAGAAAAACTTCAGTTTGGCAAACAAAGAAAACAGTAAACTGAAAAATTCATATCTAAATGTCCCAAGGTCTTGCTGTATAACATGACCTAGTGTAATATGAATTTCTGTCTGAGATATTTCTATCTTAGACTTCCTCCAAGGGGATTCATTAGAGTAAGAAGCAAAAGAATCTAGTTGCAACATTTTCTAACCTGTACCAGACTAATATGATGTTTATCATATTATATGTTCCAGTGTACTTTTTAAAAATGGAAATATAAATAAATATAAATATATACAACAGGGGATATTTTTAAAGGGTCAAAATAAATATTTAGAAGATCACCTCTTAAAAGATTTGTTTGTCCACTTATTGATTCCTTATTCAACTACTCATGATATGTTTTTAGTTGCTATACATAGTTTGCAAAAGACAAAAACATTCTAATGAAAGTCCTTAATAAGTCCTATCTATTAACAAAGTGAAATCTAAATGAAGGAAATGGTCCACCATTTATGATCACACCCCAAGTTTCTCAATTATAATTAAATCCTCAATAAATGAGATTAGTTTAGCCACTGCAATGTGGTCTATTATTTCAGAAATATTTAGAATTAATAAAAATCACTTATTAGATACCCTAACATTGATCACATAATACCTGAGAAAGTTACTAGATTGGAACCCAAGAAGAAGGAAGGTACACCTAGGATCAAATTTTCTCATATTTAAGTAAGAAAATTCAGTGAATAGCAATTTATATTGTGAAATAGCATAAATACAAAGACATGTAGATTATGTAGATGTTATGCCATAACCCATAAACATTATTTTAATTGGACAAAATATTCTTTTTCAGAATAAAATCCTGTCATTTTTACAACATGTATGAAACTGGAGATTATGTTAAATGAAAAAAAAAGTCAGGCACAGAAATACAAATTCCAAAAGATCTCATTCATGTGGAATCTAAAAATGTTGATCTCATTGAATGATAATTACAAGAGGCTGGAGAAAGCAGGAGGAGGCGTGGATGAGGAAAAGTCGATCAATGGATACTAAGTTACAGTTAGATGAAAAGTTCTGATATGTCATTGCATAATGGACTGACTAGAAATGACAATGTACTGCATATTTCAGAAAGCTTAAAGAATTATGAATGTTTTCACCATACAGAAATAATAAATGCTTGAACAGATAGATATGCTTAATGGGAGGATTTAAACATTATACAATGTATGCATGCATCAAAACATCACATGACACCCAATTAATATGAACCATTTTTATGTTTTTAAATAAAAACAGTACCATCTATTTTTAATAAAAACATAAAAATGTATTAGTTAAAAATAACTTTTACTCAATTTCAAATATTTTTATATTATTTTCCTATGAAGTCAGAGATCATTAATTCTTTCTTGAAAAAAAGTTCCTAGGTTCATCACAATCCTGCTCAAACTCATCTGTCTTGTATAACACAGTCCTTAGATGTGTAAATAGTTTAAGTCCTCATCAGTTTTAAAAATACATGGTGATTTCGAGATTTGACTCCATGAAAGAAGTTGTTTTAGTCAGCTTTTAGGCTGCTCTGACTAAATGGCCTGACCAGCACAACTGTAGAGGAGAAAAGGTTTATTTGAAGGCTCACGGTTTCAGAGGTCTTAGTCCATAGAAGGCTGGCTCCATTCTTCAGGGCTCGAGGTGAGACTGAACATCATGGCAGGAGAGGGAAGCATCTCACTTCACTGTGATCAGGAAGCAAAGAGAGAAAGAGAGACTCTACTCTCCTGATACAAAATATATATCCCCATAGCCATGCCCCCATTGAACAATTCCTTCCAGACACACCCTACCACTTCAACTAACCCCATCAGGGATTAATTCACTGATTGTGTTAAGACTCTTAAAAAGAAAAAGATTCTTACAACCAATCATTTCTCCTGTGAACCTTCCTATATTGCCTTGTGTGAGCTTTTGGGGAACACTTCACATTCAAACCATAAGAGAAGTCATTATTCTGTACCTATTTCTTAGCTTTTATACTTCTGTCACTCTTCAAAAAAAAAAAGTAAGATCTAATCCATTTCATTTACTTACAATGGCTTCATCACAAAGTATCATAAAATGATTTATATTAGTACACCTTCACAACGGAATGAGTAAATTGGTGGATATTTTTCATGTATTTCATACCTGAGACACTACCAGATGGTACTAGTATTCTCAGGTAAATCATTATGTGAGAGACCTAGGCTCACAGCCAGACCCAACACAACATTGACAGAGAAAACAATGTAATGCTGAACCTTATGTAAAAATCACAATTGACTCTTTTGTACTTTAAAAAGACAGCTGCTCTCACATGTCCAGTATATATATCAGATATATATATATATATGATAAAGAAAGTATATATATCAGATATATATATATATATATATGATAAAGAAAACTGCCAACATAGATATAGGCTATTCCTATATAGGTATTTCTCATACACACATACACACAAACACAGGTGCACACACATCATATTAGAATACAAAAGTTTAGGCCTTTCAGAGCTCCCCCTATTTGTTTCCTAAGACTTCCCTGATGTTTCCTAAGGGTGACATTGTTGTACTTAGCTAGGAAAATTCCCAGTTTAACAAAGTATCAACTAGATATACCGCTTGGTTGAACACCATGCTTTCAGCCAGAGGATTCTTTTAATTGTTTTGGGAACAATTTTTGCAGAGTCAACTTGTCATTTGAACGGGCTATCTTTTCTCCATTGTATGTTTTTGGTTCCTTTATCTAGTAGAGGTATTATCTGTATTTATGTGGGTTCATCTCTGTGTCTTCTATTCTGTACCCTTGGTCTGCCTGTCTATTTTGGTGCCAATACCATGCCATTTTTGTTACTATTGCTCTGCAGTATAGTTTAAGGTCTGGTATTGTGATACCTCCTGATTCACATTTCCTGCTCAGGATTGTTTTAGCTATTCAAGGTCTCTTATTCTCCCAGATGAAGTTCATGATTGCTTTCTCTATTTCTATGAGGAATGTCATTGGAATTTTAATTGAAATTGCATTGAATCTGTATAGCACCTTTGGTAATGGGAGTTGGGAGGTTGGGAGTGAGAGAAGAATGGAGGAACTTTAGATTATGTAGAAGGAAATGAGAGGGTGAGAGGGGATATGAAAATCATGGAATGAAGAGACATCATTACCCTATGTACATGTATGCTTACATGAATGGTATAAATCTACATTGTGTACAACCATAGGAACAAAATGATATATCCCATTTGTGCACAATGAATCAAAATGCAGTCTGTAAAAAAAAATAAACAATTTTAAAAAACTTGTCATTTAAAAAAAAGAAATATTAAAAAGTATATCTTTGTATTTCAATGAACAAAAAGACTAGTTTTTCTCTTCTTCTCTGATTTTCTTCTTCCTTTCCCCTCCTCTCCTCTCCCATCCCTTCCCTTGCCCTCCCCTCTCCTCTCCTCCACTCCCCTCTCTTCTTTCTCCCTCCTCCTCCTCCTCCCCTTCTCCTCCTCCTCCTCCTCCTCCTCCTCCTCCTCCTTCTTCTTCTTCTTCTTATCTCTCTCTCTCTCTGTCTCTCTCTCTCTCTCTCTCAGTCTGGAGTACCTTCAGTACCATTTATGATTCTTTTTGCTTGTAATCATTCCATTTATTGTAAGTCACCCAAATCTCAAGAGATATGGAGTGCAGTGATTTTTGATTGTTTATTTTGGTTTTCTATTTTGCTCTTCTTCCACCTTTTCATGAACACTTGGATTTTTGACCATCAGTAATGCCTATGAGAACACTGTTAGAGTTTTAGATGATAATTGCTAGACAGATGTTATAGCTTGTTGAAGTCGTTTAACAAGAATGAAAACATCACAAGAGAATTTTATCTTCATTTTGACTAGTTCATTATGTAGGGGTTCCTTTACTTTGCAAAATATTATGTGAATGATTTAGTTAACCTGGCAGAACTTAAACCTCTCAAGTACACATATTTTTAATTATCTTCTTAAGTTCAATTTCATCACTAGATCAAATCAGAAAAAATAAGTATTACTGGAGTTTTATAGGGGGTACAAAAATAATTAGCAGTAATAAAGACTTAATGTTTACATGGTAATATAAGTACAAGTTAACAAGGCAATTAATCTTTAGGTAAGCACAATTCATTCCAAAATCTTTAAGCTTATGAGGACTGATTGTAAAGCAAATGAGCTAGGATTTTCTTAAGATCTATGTTCTTCTTAGCTTTTGCCTTAGGTAGTTTAAATTAATAGGTGTTTTAAATATAATGTATATGTCACATATGCATTAAATATACTATGTCATATACATATATATTTGTGTATATATATATATATGCTTCAAAGTTTGAAGTATGTACAGAAAATTTTACAAATATAACTATATGCATGTATTTATGCATGCAAGTAAATAGCTTTTATCCAGATAAGTTTTTAATTTTTATTGTGCTAATTTAACATGAAATATGCCTTCTTAACAAATTTTTAAGTATAAAATATATGACTATAAATGACAGGCATATTAGGTAGCTTTTAAAAAAATGTTTGAAAATGCACCCTAAGGAAATCTCATTTATTATAGTTAAGATTAAAGGTTATGAAGTTAACTGATAATGTTTTCAGTAAATGAAAAATTATATTACTTTCAACATATTAAATTAGAATAGTAGATCCTGAAAGACCAAAACAAAAAAAAAAAGAAACATCCATAGTTTTGTTAAATATCATTTAGTATTCTTATTATCTGCCACTTGAAAGACTTGACATTTGTTTTCTAGGTTTATTGTTTCCACATATTACTTTAGAATCATAGATAAATTGAAAATATTATTTAGGCATATACAAATGAATTGATAGGAAGTTTAGATGTTTTCAGAAATTAATTTGGCTTCCCCATTTCTGTTTTTGGAAAAAGACCAAATATAGTTGTTCAATAAATACTCCAGGTAAACAAATAAGTAGGAAAATTCAGCAGTTTCATCTTACACAAAACCATTAAGTTCTGTTCATTCTTATTCATTATAATAATCTGTGAGGGGGAAAAAAGGTTGTGAAATACAATCAAAAAAGAATACAGAATAAAATCAATATTGGATCATTTGGGCAATAGGAAGAAGAAAACAACAATAATTTTCACTGTGATAAATCTCTTTAATGTTTTTATACTGCTTGTATAATTAATAAACTGATATAACTAATATTTCAAAATAAAATACTGTATAGTCAGTGCTTTTCTCATTTTCAGAATTTAATAAATGATAAAAACTGAAATTAAAAGGTCATAAACCTCTCCAAATCCTTTAACTAACAAGTAAAAGAGCTGTTTCTAAGAACATTGGTTATTTATTTTTTCTTTATTCCAAATCCAGACTTCTCTTTACCCTTCCATAGGCATTTATAGTTTTCACTCAAATTTTTAAATAATCCTCTAAAAATGTTCATTCTATTTTTGAAACAGCAAAGTATATATGATTTTCTACATGTAAGTTCAAAACCACTCAAATGTGATTATTTCAAAATGTGCTTTTGTGGGGAAGCTCCTAAATATAGCATAATTCTCATGATCAATTCTCTATTATTGTTTAATTTATTGCAATCAGTTCTTTATATCATGCTATTTACTAGTCTAAAGTACACATGAGGTATATGATTAGGTATAATATTTATTAGATATTTTAAACCTTTAAAATAAATATCTCTAATAATAATCAATGTTTGATTTCATATGAATAAAAAAATCAAAAATTTTTTACTTTTAACCTCTCTTTATTAATGTAATAATCCATAATAGCACATCTTTACTAAAATATTAAAAAATTAAGAATTTTACTTGGGTTCCAAGCAGTACTAGTACTTCCTTTTAGTAATAACCAGCCAAATGATAAAAAGAAGATAAACAGTAAAAAGAATCTCTGATTTACTGGCATTAAAAAGTCCCAAGAGAGAAGTAAAAGTTTCACCTCAGGTCTCATGGTACAGTGAGCCATTTTACTGCACAGAAATTTGGTCTTCAGAGATAGGTTTTTTGATAGAATTGATCAAAATTGATCATAATTCTTTTACAAAATTGAAAGAAGTTTCTAATATTCTAGATGACATTCTCTAAATCTCTTTCCATGAAAGAAGAGGTGAAAAGTCAAAGACAAGGGAGAACATGTTAAAAGATCAAAACTAAGAGAAGAGGGAGCAATGATACAAAGTTAAAATCATTTGATGGACAACTTAGCTGAAGTCATCTAGATTCAGATTCTGTGCTTTTATTTTCATTATTCTTCCAAACACTATTACAATTTTAATATCATAGTCCTTAGGATCACGGAAACAAAGAATTTTTAGACCTTAAATGACATTCAAAACATTTTACAGGCAATTAAAATAAAATTCTTAGAGGTCTCCAGGGTTACCAACTTAGTTACTGACAGAGCATGCATACTTAGGCCCAGAATACAAATTCAGGATTTTTTTTATTGTCACAGTCTTTCCATGTAATTAAAGTTTATTTTAATGAAAAAGAAATCCATTTTTACTGAATAATGATTTCTATTTTATTCTATCTGCAAGAGATACAGTACTTTCTAGAAGAAATAATGAATTTAGTTTTAGATATCCTCTTTATACTATTTCTATACAGAAATATTATAGAAATTTGAATTTTTCATTTAAACGTCAGAAACAAGATTTAGCCCCAAAGTCTTTATTATTTACACAATATTGAAAACCATAGGGACTAATGAGGAATTCTGAGCATAGAGATAATGTGAGGAGAAGACCTAGAACAAAGTCCAAAATAACTTTTTTTAAAATTATTATCTTTTGCCTCAGCATTCATAGCATCTAGAAGACTCATTGTTAAAACAATGGATGAAATAATGGTAAACTGTTAGAGAAAGGTCCAGCAAATGAAGATAAATAGGAAGAGATGTATTATAAAGGAACTGCTATCATTTGCATATGAAGTATCCCCCAAAGACTCATCTGTTGAAAGCTTTAGCCCCAATATAACAGTGACCAGAGGTGGGCATTTTGGCAAATGATTGAATCATGAGAGTTTTAACCATCAGTGGATTAATCCATTGAGGTATTCATATTTCACGATATTATTGAGAGGTGGGAGAAACTGTAGGTAATGGATCCTAGCTAGAGAAAATAGATGACTAGGGAAGTGCCCTAGAATGGTTTGTCTTGTCCCCAGCCTGTTCCTTGCTTTCTCTCTCTCATCTTCCTGGTAACCACAAGAAGAACAGCTCTGTTCCAACATACTTTCTGCCATCATGATGCTATGCCTTACCACAGGGCCATAGTAAGGCACCCAACTGACCATATAATGAAACCTCTGGAACCACAAGTCAAAATAAATACTTCTTCTTCCAAGTTTTTTTTTTTTTTTCTCCAGATATTTTGTCACAGTGATGTAAAGCTGACCAATACAGGGATATCTGACAAAACTAGTGCTAAGAAATGCAAAGGAAAAGAAGATTTTAGTAGTGAAACAGAGTGATGGGCTAGTAAATAAAACATGGTGAAATTGAACAACTGATGAAGTTAACATTTGATTATATGTTCCTCCTACATTCTTAGCATTTGGTTTGCGTAAAATGGAGGGAACAAAAAACAAGATTGGAAAGTAGTATGGAGATTCATTAGAAAACTTGGAATGGAACCACCTTCTGACTCAGCTATCTCACTCCTTGGTTTATACCCAAAGGACTTAAAATTAGCATACTACAGTGATGCAGCTATTTCAATGTGTATACTAGCTCATTTCACAATAGCTAAATTATGGAACCAACCTAGATGCCCTTCAATAGATGAATGGATAAAGAAACAGTGGTATATATATACAATGGAATACTATTCAGCCATAAAGAAGAATAAAATTATGGCATTTGCAGGTAAATGAATGGAGTTGGACGATATCATGCTAAGTGAATTAAGCCAATCCCAAAACACCAAAGGCTGAATGTTTTCTCTGATAAGTGGTTGATACTACATAACAGGGGCAAGGAGTAAGGGAAGAATGGAGGAATATTGGATTGTGAAGAGGAAAATGGGTGATGGAGTGGGGGTTCGGGGAAGGAAAGATAATGGAATGAGACAAATATCATTACCTATGTACACATATGATCACACAAACTGTACAGAGAAATGAAAAGCTGTACCCATTTGTGTACAATGAATCAAAAACATAAAATAAATAATTCATAATCCAGCTTTTAAATATAGTCTAGCAGATATGGGAGAAAATAGATGAATATATGAGTTATTATTATAGACTGATAAAATGCTACAACAAAAATGACATGGTGCTATAGAATCCCATAGATCAGGGAGGACATTTGTGGAGAAAGTGATGCCTATACCGTGTTAGAAGGGCAAATCCAAATCAGGCACAGGTGTGTCACATGTCCAGAAGCAAACATGTGAAGGTAGGTAGAATGAATCCTCCATAAGGTTCTAGTTTGAATAATTAGCCACAATGCCAAGAACTATCTGGATTCCTGTCTTGTCCCTATTTCAGTCTAGTCCAATCTGGTTAGCTGAAAATAGAGATGCAGCTTCATTACTAAAGGGTCTGAGTAGTAGTTAATTCCTTTAAAAGATCTAAATTAATGTTTCCTTTAAATAAAAAAGAAATGATACTGAGGATCTGTGTCTTTCCTGACTTATAAAAATAACTGAAAAGGAAGACATACCCTTTTCAGCTTCTTAATAAATTGGTATATAAAATCAAGCAAAGATAATGACCATAATGGTAGAAAAGAAATATATATAAAAGTAACAGTCACCCATTTTAGTAACAGTTTCTCTGAAAATTATAGTATTTTTACTCATCTACTAGAATTTGTACTAAATTGTTTTCCATCAGTTTATAGTAACTGGCTAAGGAAAGAAAATTTGAGAGTGACTCATAGTTATGAGAAAAAGAGCTATCTTAGTAATGGTATCATTATTATAGAATTGTGGGGATACAACAGTAAAATGATCTTGCATTTAGTTTGTGGTAAGAGAGCAAAGAAAATGCATACAGAATCTGAGGTGTTAATATGCACAGAAAATGAACAACTACATCTCTAATGGAAAATAACAGAAATATAAAGTGCTACTGGGGAATCTGTTTAGCAAATATCATAAAATTGAGTCTTTGTGAAAGTATGTTGCTTGCCTAAAACATATATTATAAAGCTTGAGCTCCTGTTAATACATTCAAGTTTTTCTTCATATAATGAATTTGATAGCATACTTACTTATAACTAAGACTTTATGGCATACTTTACAAAAATTCCATAAGTATATCTAATTTCTCTGTTCTTGAGACCTGCATTGTAGAGGGTAAATATTCATTTGTATTTTCAAAGAAAACCTTCTATAAAATGTTAACAGATCAAATAGAAACACATATTTCTAATCATCTAAGTACAGAAATAAAAAAAATTATGCAACTCATGTTCTAAATCAGTTGGAAATTACTATATTATTTTCCATTCTGATCTGACACTTAACAAAATGGATAAACATTTATTTTAGAATACCTGATGCATATAGCATTCTACAAGGCAAAATCATAAAAATAAAAGAAATTTACATGTAACCAATGCAAGAGAACACTCATCTCTAATAGACTTGGTTTTCTATGGAAATAAGTTTCAACTTTTGAAAGATAAATTAAAGAATTAAAATTTAAATATTTGATGGAGAGAAAAGAAAATAGAAATGTATTATTAAAAATACCAATGACAAAATTACACTAATAAATAAGAAGGAATTAATTTTGATATTTAAAAATTGTTAAACCTGATGGAAAGACATGACCAAAAGAAGTCTGAAAATTTTAGTTAACCATGAATAGGAAAATGTGAACTCAAAAATATGCTAAAAATGTCTTTTTAGACCTATTATATTTATGCCAGTGAGACAAATTATGTACTTGATACTTTAAAGGGAGACAATAATACAATAGTGCTTGCAGTGGTCATCTTTCAAATGAAAGGGCATAACCTTTTCTAAGGAACACATTTTTAAAATTACTAAAAAATAATGCAAAGTATTAAAAATTGAACTCAATATTTCAGTTGAATAATCTACCTTTCATTAACTAGATTCTCTTTTACAAACTACAAAGATATATAAAATAAAACCTCATTTTTTTAAAAGAATTTTAAGTGTTTTAAATGAGAAATTCATGGACAAATTATTCTTAAGCATGTGAGAAAGGGTCAAAAAGCTAGAGACATCAAAAATGAATGCAGCCGGCATGGAAAAATATATTACACACAGAATAGCTGGGAAGGTTACTATTACTAAACTCAATGCTGGTAACATTATTGAAGCAGGCAACTGGAAACACCTCATACTCAGAGGAATAACCTGAACAGATAAATTGCCTTTAAGAAGAGCTCCATACATAATTTGCAAATATACTGCATTCTACTTTCAGTTAAAAAAATACTTTTCTGATCTCCCATGTAGACAAATTGGGATAATTAATGTTGTTAATACTATCCAAAGTAAGTTATAGACTCAATGCAATCCCCATCAAAATACTAAGGCCATTCTTCTCAGAAGTAGAAAAACAATACAAATATTCATATGGAAGCACAAATGATCACAAATAGCCCAAATAATCTTGAATATAAAGAGCAAAGCTGGCATTGCTGGTGGGGCTGCAAATTAGTGCAGCCACTCTTGAAAGCAGAGTGGAGATTCCTTAGAAAACTTGGAATGGACCCACCATTTGACCCAGCTATCCCACTCCTTGGCCTTTATCCAAAGGACTTAAAGTCAGCACACTACAGAGATACAGCCACAACAATGTTCATAGCTGCTCAATTCACAATAGCCAGATTGTGGAACCAATCTATATGCCCTTCAATTGATGAATGGATAAAGAAACTGTGATATATATATATAATGGAAAATTACTCAGCCATAAAAAATAATAAAATTATGGCATTTGCAGGCAAATGGATGAAATTGAAGAATATCATGCTAACTGAGATAAACCAATCTCAAAAAATCAAAGAATGAATGATCTTGCTGATAAGCAGATGATGACACATAATGGGGGGTGAAAGGGGGGGCAAGAATGGAGGAAGAGCGACTGTATAGAGGAAAAAGAAAGGTGGGAGGAGTGGGGTGGAGGGAAGAAAAACAAATAATAGAATGAATCAAAAACTGTTACCCTAGGTAAATGTATGATTACACAAATGGTGTGCCTCTACTTCAGGTACAAACAGAGAAACAAGATGTATCCCATTTGTTTACAATAAAAATAAATGAAAAAAAAAAAAAGAGCAAAGCTGGAGGTATCACAGTACCTGATTTCAAGACATACTACATATTAAAAACAGCATAGTATTGGCACACAAACAGACACAGAGAAATGAAACAGAATAGATGACTCAGAAACAAATCCATGCATCTTCAGCTGGCTGATTTCAACAAAGTTGCCAGAAATCTACTTTAAAGACAGCCTTTTCAACCAATAATCCTGGGAAAACTGAATATCCACACCCATAAGATTGAACTTGATCCCTTTCTCTCTCACCCTGATCAAAAATCAAATAAAAGTGGATCAAAGATCTCAATGCAAGGCCAGATACGCTGAAATTACTAGAGGAAAACATACTGGAAACACTTTAAGACATTGGCACAGACAACAATTTCCTGGATAAGACCTTGAAAGCACAGAAAACAAAAGAAAGAATTGAAAATAAAATTACATCAAATTAAAAAGCTTCTGCACATCCAAGGAAACAATCAACAGAGTGATGAGATAACCACAGAATGGGAGAAATGAATAGACACTTCTCAAAAGAAAAAAAAATACAAACAGCCAATCAATGTATGAAAAAATGTTAAATATCTCCAACCATTAGAGAAATGCAAATCAAAAGTACAAGAAGACTCCATCTCACCCCAGTTAGAAAGACTATCATCAAAAAAATAGATGCTTACCAGGATGTAGAGCAAAAAGAATACGTATACACTGTCAGTAGTAGTGTAAATTAGTACAGCTACTATGGAAACAGCATAGAAGTTCCTCAAATAACTAAAGATAAAACTACCATATGATCCAGCTATTCAACTCCTGACTATATATCTCAAGAAAATGAGGTCAGCATACAAAGAGATAGCTGTCCATATTTATTATGGCACTCTTCACAATAACCAAGATGTGGAATCAACCTTGGGGTCCATTAATTGGTGAATGAATAAAGAAATATGGTATATGTACACAATGGAACATTACTAAGCCATGAAGAAGAACAACATTCTGTCATTTGGAGGAGTATGGATGGAACTGGAGGGCACCATATTAAGCAAAATATGCCAGACACAGAGAGAAAACTATCATGTTTTCTCTCACATGTGGAAACTTAAATAAATGAGTAAAATGACATAAAAATAGAAGAGGGTCTCCAAGAGGCCAGATAGGGGTGGGGAGAGGCAAATGAGAAAGAAGGTAGAAGGAGGATCACTGGGTGTTATACACATACATATTACAGTGAATCAGACTAATTTATACAAAGTATAATATTTATAATGAAAATTTTAAAAACATTTCCTGTCAAAATTAAAGCTCATTTATTTAAATAATTATTAAAAGAGATTAAAAGTACTATCCTACAAACACAAGCTTTGTGCCCAGTTTGGATATGCTAATTTGCAGTAGTTTCATCCAGTCAGTAACTTATAATTTTAAGAGATCTTTGTATCTTTCTTGAGGCATACCATATCCTTCCACGAGGATTTTTTAAATCCTCATGTTTCACATTTTTGTTAAGACAAATATCACTTCCAAATATATTTAATTTAAAAAATCATTTTCATATAACCATACAAAGAATATGACAGTATTAAAAAGAAAGGAAGTGCAAAATATAAGTGGATAAAAGGACTATATTAGAGGAATAGAAACAGAATATACGTAAATCAGAGGGATTACATAATTCTACCCACTTTATACCAGGGTAGTCATCTCCATTTCCCTTGTTTATAGTCTATTTTAGAATCTTCACCAATTTAGGGAACTGTGAAGATTTAAATTTAAAATACTTAATTGCAACTTGATATTTTCCTTCAACTATTTGAAGATCTTCATCTAAAAGGTGAGGCGGGTGTATATCATACCATATGTACCAAACCAGGATAAAATATGTATATTTGGGAATAGATGGTAGGTTTTTTAAAGATGAACATAATAAAAAATTACAATTGTTACATCAAAGAGTTCTTTTTCTCAAAAAAAAAAAAAAGATAAGCACCTTATCACTGGAAGCATTGGACCCCAAGTACTATGCTCATGTGTCAGAGCAGTTTAGAAGATAATTTCCAAACCTGGGGAGTGATGGGGAGGAAAAATGACTTCCAAATAGACACTTACCCAGAAAATCTATTACTCCTAAATAGTGAATGTGAGAAATAAAGCGTTGAACCTATTTTTGTCTTTACCAGTACATTATTTTTAAATTTAAAATATTATTGACATTTTAAATAATAATGTTAACTATTATCATTCTTTTTGAAATGTGATTGGAACGGTGAAACTTTATTAATTTGGCCTGATTAGAATTTGTTTCAACTCAATCGTGCTAAAAATTATGTATAGCAGATGAAGAAAGGATTTTTAAAGGAAACCAATGAACTCACAAACTTCAAAGGAATAGCCATATCGTTTGAGGAGCTTATTTCTCTCAAGGGTGCTATTGTAGCTGTTAAAACTGTGGTCTTAGAAAGAGCCTTCGACTTTGCCATTAACCTGCTAAGAGACCTTGGACAAGTTCCACCATCCCTGTGGGCCTCAGTTCTTTCATCTGTGGCTGACATATTCAGTCGCAATGATCTCTAAGATTATTCTCATCTTCAGTTTTTAATTATTTCAGTTGTGCATATCAAACAAAATATAATTTATTGATTGGGTAAACTTATGTTAAATCAAGAATTACATTTAAAACATATCTGGCAGTATTCTTTCCTATTATCAAAATAACAGAAAACATAATTTTAAGAATGGTATCTTTAACATGGCATAGGAATTGCTTTCCTCAATAGGACTCCTATAGCTCAGGAACTTATACATGAATAAATAACTGGGGTGGTATCAAACAAAAACAATTCTGTACAGGAAGAAGCAACAGCATGAAGTGAGAACCTACAAAGTGTGAGAAACTCCTTTCCAGCTATTCTTCCTACCAAGGACTAATATCTAAAATACATAAAGAACTCAAAAAATTCAACACCAAAAAATGAAACAAAAACAACCCATTTGCCAAATGGACAAATGTGCTAAACAGACACTTTTTAAAAGAATTACAAGCGGTCCACAATTGCATGAAGAACTGTTCAACATTTCTAGCCATCAGGGAAATGCAAATCAAAACTATACTGAGATTTCATCTCACTCCAGTTAGAATGGCAATCATCAAAAATACAAATACAAACAAATACTGGCAATACACAGCAGGGACTCTGGTACTCCCTTGGTGGGAATGCAAATTAGTACAGTCATATGGAAATCAGTATGGACTTTCCACAAAGTCTAAGAATGAGTCCACTATATGACACAGCTGTACCACTCCTCTGCAGTTATCCGAAGGAAATAAGAAAATCAGCATATGATAGAGATACAGGCCTATTCATTTTACAGCAGGGCAATTCACAATATCCAAGTCATGGAACCAACTTAGGTGTCCAGATGACTAAATATAGAAAACTTGACTGGTAAATACAATGGAATTTATTAAACCATAAAGAAGAATGAAATTATGTCATTTGCTTGAAAATGGATGGAACTAGAGAACATTATATTGGGCAAAATAAGCCAGACTCAACTAGGAAGTCAGGGTCTGATATATTTCCTCATATGTTGAAAATGGTGAGAAGAAAGGAAAAAAGGGATCTTACAATGTCAGAAGGGAGACAAGCGGAGTGGAAGAAGTGGGTCAAGCAGAGGGAGGAGAGGAGGGCAAGTGGAGGTGAGAAGGATTGAAACTGATCAAATTACATTATGTCCTTGTACAGTTATGCCACAATGAAACCCTCTATTCTGTATAACTATTATGCACCAATAATAATTTTTAATAATTTTTTAAAAACAGTTTTTCAGTTTTGTGAACATTAGTGGAAAAATTATGTTTCATGATGAGAGGTTATAAAAAATACAAACTTTTAAAAAATATTTTATTAGTTGTTGATGAAACTTTATTTATTTATTTGTATGCAGTGCTGAAAATCGAACCCTGTGCCTTACACATGTTAAGCAAGCACTCTACCACTGAGCCACAATCCCAGTCCAATATAGCCTTTTAATAGAAATAGAAATAGAAAGCTATATATTGTCTAGATAATTTCCTTCTGATCTCAGCTATAAACGTTTTTACCACCTACAGTTATCCTTGAAATTAAATGTTTCAAGAGAGGAATGTTGTAGACTATTTAATGCCTCGGCAGTCTTTGATACGTACAACTTAAGAAAAGCTAAAATAGTTTCCCTTGTTTTATATCCGTGCTACATCTTCGCTGTTGTTTTTGAAACAGATTTTTAGAAACAAATTATGCTAGTGACCATCCAGCCTAATTTTGGTGTTTTTAAACCAGGATCAAAAATTCTTTTATTCCTTTAGTCAAGAAGTAATGGTTGGAGCCACCTGGAACAATTCTCGCTGATGATTCCAGGTGAAGTTGGTCTCTCAGTCCCTTCCAATGAGGTATCATATGACTGAAGTTGATCCAGCCATCCAATATCCAGCTCAATATCCCCTAGTGTTCCATCAAAGCTGCATGAAAGTCAGGCATGGTGGCATATGTTTGTAATCCCAGTCGGTTGGGGCGCTAAGGCAGGAAAATTGGGAGTCCAAGATCAATCTGAGTAACATAGCAAGACTCTGTCTCTAAAAGCCTGTGGTGTAGCTTAGTGGTAGGGTGCCCTGAGTTCAACATCACAAAACAAACAAACCAAAACCAAAAGTGCTTGAAAAAGAAGACTCACCCATTTGGATGCTGTTATATTAATGATTAACAGAATTAAGAGATATGATTAATTATTGTTTTAGACAAATTGTTGGGTAGCTTTTTTAAATGCATCAATAAATAAACAGTATTTAGTAACTGGATGTGAGGTGCTTTCATTACAGAACTTAAAATGTGACTTTATTTTGGAAAAAAGGCAGAAGACCAAAGTCTGACAAGACTTGGAGTGACTAGTTATAGAGAGCTTGAAGGAGACAGGAAACAATATATTACTGAGAACTGGCACAAAGTTTTGTAATTCTGCCACCTTAGGTAACCTGAAAAATATAAAATGTATTTAAAGAACTTGATAATCTAGCTAAGATGATTTCTGGGCAAAGTGTTGAAGATGCCACCTGGTTTCTTCCAGCTGCCTATAATAATGTGAGAGAGAAGGGAGATGAGCTAAACAATCAACTGTGCAGTCTTCTAGTAGAAAATGTAGTGGAAGTGATGGACTTAAGACAATCTTTCCAACCAACAAGTTGTTCTCAAAGAGATGGTCTCAGGCAAGATTAAAATCTAGGGTACTGCTGGTAAAACATAGTCAAGTTCAATTCCAGCTGTGGCTGGAAGAACCTTTATTAAGGTAGCAGAACTATCTAGTACTGCATCTCCCACATCCTCTGAGTTACAAAAAGAAAAGGAGGTCTCAAAGGTACAGGCTCTAGAATCAGGACCGTAGGGAGACCAAGATAAGGACTAGATGATCTCAAAAAGATGAATGGGTGATTTGGGGGCATGGTATTTTCATCAAATGAAATAGATTAACAATTAACCTGTAATAGGCTCAAGAAGATTTTAAGGGAATCAAACCAGCACAGACTGAAAGAGAAAGAATAAACAATGTTTGAGAAGATCATTAGGACCCTCAAGTCTAAGAAAATTAGATTTTATGGAAATGTCTAAAATATAGGAAAGAGGATGCTTTCAAAGGGCAAGACTAAAGTTGAGAATCATGTAGAATGATACACAGGGATCAGGATTGAACCCCAATAAAGGAAAAGAAAACATGCACCAAGATTGACTTAGGAATTGCTATAGGACAGTAAGCACCATGTTTCTTATTTTTCCCTAATAGAACAGGAATATTTCTGAAGTTATGTCACACCTCTTCCATCTTTATACATTAGGTGGGCTGGTGATGCATGACTTTTTTCTCTTTAATATACGTCTCTAAGACTAACAGCAAATTTACATCTCAGGAAAAGAAGTCAAGGTACTTCTATAACTAGACGTGACTTAGAGGATAAGCTGCTAGACCTTGAACCTGAGTCTCATATTATAACAGAATGAGACTTTTGGTGTTTCTTGCATGATGGAGGAATGGCAATAATTCTGTAGCCAGGGCCTGAACTTTTATTGTTTTTCATCATGGTTAATACATTATTTAAAATTTCTTTCATGGGCATTCGTGTCTAGACCCCTCCACTTGAACATGTATATGATGAAGACTGTTTCAATCAATAAAGTTTGGCTGGAGTACTTCTACATTATAAAAGGTCACACAAATTTCACCCTGTTCACTAGAATAAGTACTCTTGGTACCTTGACATATCATGGAGGGAGTCTGACTACCTAGAGGCTGCCATACTGAAGGGGCCACGTTTCAGAGTTTATTGACATTTCCAAATGAATTCAGCATTTCTGATATACCCACCAAGTGACCCAATGTGTGAACAAGCCATTTCTGTCCTCCAGTTCAGACCATGTAACTTGATATTCATCAGGTGACTTCATTGTGCTACATGAGCCAGTAGGATTTTCCAATAGAGACTCTGCTGGAAGTCCTGTCCCCCAAAATTTGTGAGATACAGCAGAATTTTTGTAGGAATTTTACCCCTAAGTGTTGTAGTTATTTATTCCACAGCAATAACAACTATTTTCAAAGATAAATCTTTAATAAAATTATGAAAAGGAGAAATAAGGTGATTAGCACAAATATGTCAGGATTCTTGTCTTCTTATTGCCACTGCACCTATTCCCTGACAAGGTATATTTCTATATATAGTGTTACATCCAGAAATTGAAAAATCAACTTTCTGGATGTCAAATATGCTTTGTGATAGTCCTTTCTATTGTTTCTTTCATTTTATTTCATTGCCTTCTGTTAGTCAACATTTTTAGACTTTGACCAAAGGAGAATAAATATAAGTGAATTTTATGTCTTAACAGACTTCAAAATAGAAATGTATTAATGCTGTAATGGAAACTTATTTCCCTACCTATTTTCCATTTCTTTCATTTTACTCCCTTTTAGATAGAACTAAAAATATTTAATTTCATACCACCCTCCCCATTCCAGTGAATTCAACCTCAAGATCAAGAAAGATTGCAGTCAGACAGAATTTTAAATCTCCAATCCAGCAAATCAGTATTTCCAGACTGAGGTAACATTTTGCCAATTCTACTCTTCCCTGGTAGTCACATTCATATTCCTTGTTTTATTTACTGAGATACAGCCATCCTGCATTGCACATCAAACAACCAAATCTCCCCACTGCTCTCTCTCTCTCACAGAATCTCTTTCCTGGGTCCCAGGTTAGATTCCCCACATACTGCCACTATGCACCCAATATCTTCATTCCAAAGTGTGCATTCTAATCTGTTTTGAAAATTTTATCTCTGATATAGGAATTATACTACTCTTCTTTAATTTCCTTGGCATTCCAATATTCCTCTCTATAATCTTTGCACTGGTAATTAACTGCCTTAACTTAGTCTTAAATTACTTAACCCCTAACTCTACCACTCTTGTTGGAATCCCCTGACTCTGTGCAATGCCTGTTTGCCTGTCTTGATCCATTTCTGACCAGGATTCCCTGTTGAATCCTGGAGATAAAACATTTTGCCTGCCTGGCTAAATTTCCATCATTTGATTCTTATTCAATTTGGAAGGGATGATTTTATCTCAGTGTTGGTTTTTAGCCTCCTACTTCTGCCCAAGTTAAGCTTTTTGACGCTAGGTTGATTATAGAATAATTGGTGTGTGATGACCAGTAGTGAGCCAATTATGTCACGCTAATAAATAAAATATATTGCAATCAGTTGTGACACTTAAAAAATTTAGGTCTTTTCATAAATTTAAAAATATAACTGTGCTGTGCTTTCTTTCAAGTCTTTGACGTAATAATAACTGAATTAGATTTAGGAATCAAGTCTCAGTGTCTTTAACATGCATATATTTACAAAGACTCTCACTTTAGGTTCATGTATTATTTAAATGAAAATGTTAGTTTTTAATGCTTTCTTTTAAATAGTGGTATTCTTACAGCAGAAAAATTTATCAATTTGTATAAATCCAAATTTTCTCTAGGATGCATTAAAAAAAAGTATTAACACTACGGGTATATTTTCCCTTGTGGGGGAAATGTTTTTATTTCTGAGCTGAATTCCTCATCAATGATTTAACATCACTGAAAAAATATGCATGTCAGCTATTGTAGTCACTTAAAAATTTTTAAAAATTTGTTCCAAGTTTTTAGAATATTCCTCATTATATGGTATGCAGACAATGCTTTGGTCTGGGTTCACTCAGGAGATGGAGTCACATAGTAATTTAAATAGGGAGATTTTAATATAAAAATTACTAAGCTTCTGAGAATTGGAACTATAAAGATAGATTAAAGGAGAACTCTAAAGTATACTCTAAAGGATTCCTCCACCAATTTCCCAGTGCTAAGGAAAATTAGCCATGGAAGGGCATAATTGGAAAGGTCTCCCTCAATTCCAGTCTCCCACCCCTCAGAACGGTGTATTTCTGTAGCGAAGCATTTATTGCCTGGCCTGGGTCAAAACCATTCTAGTTTTCAAGGAAGCAGGCAGTAAGCAAACAAACCAACAGAAAACCTATGGCCGGGGGCTGCAGAGTCACTGGTGACTACATGCTCTGGGTACACAGATGAGGTAGAGCAATACCACAGGTCATATTCCCTTATGCCTGCTTTTTGAAGGACAGTGTGACAAAATCATGAAAAAGCAAAGCACTACTTATGCTAACCAGGAAAGAGCAGCCCCCTTCCATCTGCTGTGTCTCTCCAGCACCCTCTACTGACAAAGCTTAATTGTGTTCACAGTGAAGAAGAACTCATTTTTACTTCATTACAGAGAGGAGCCATGCTCAAGAGGGAGCTTAGTTTGAAGCAATACATTGATCATTGCTACAGGCGTCATATAATTATCTTACCATTTTTAAAATATACATTAAACACAAAAGATTTCTATTTTATCATAATTAGGCTATAAATATTATCATAACTAATATTCATTAAAGTTAATACCTATGAATATTTTAAAATTTAAGATTTAGATGAATACCATTGGTGACATAGATATTTTAAGACACTTTCCTCCGATTTAGCTACATATTAGAGCTGATGTAACTTTTGCTCCAGATAAGTTTTCTATGCTGCCAGAAACAGCTGAAATGATTCCATGGACTTTACATGACTCTTTGTACTTGGTTTTCATCATACGTATAAATAGATATCCGTGTCTTTTGTTTTATCTTTTCTTAGTCTTCAAACACATTGCAGTAGCAATAATACACATATATAAATACTAAATTATGATGTAGTATATAGCAAATGCCTGTCTGCAGACCCATTAGGAGATCACAGACCAGCAGTAAAGCCTGACGTGGTTTGAATCACGTGCAATTCTGTGCTTTGAATACAATATATTTTGTTCCAACATTGGCCAATAAGGTCACTAAAGGTAACATTTATAATATACTAAAAAATACTGCAGACAATTTTGGAGAGTTCGACCCCCTTTTAGTTGTCTAAAGTAATTCTGAATGGGAAATTGACACCCTGCTGGAAGAGCACCACTTTGCTGAAGCAAGTCTTTTGATGTCCTTATATTAAGGACAATACAGTGACTAATTTAGTGTCATTTTTGTCTCACCCAAAATTAAGGATTTATAATGACAATCATTAATATAATGGCAATTTAACATCAAAGCTATGTTTCTAAATGTTTTAATTTCCCAGGAGCAATGGAAACTCATCCTAGAATTACATGTGCACTCTTCATGTCCATGTAAACTTGATGTTTTTGTTCTGCAAAGTTAGTTACATTGTCAGTCTAGTCTATTAGTTAAAGATGTGTGATCTGGAGGGAAAAAAAAGTTTCTGAATTGTACATTTAAATTTGAGATTTATCTGTTGATTCATCCACTCATTCAACCAATTTTTGTCGATGAAGAAGAATAGTCAATGGTCAGCAATCAGAGGTCATGGTCCCCAACTGAGGTCTTGTTCAAAT
Organism: Sciurus carolinensis; assembly: GCF_902686445.1. Lineage (NCBI taxonomy): Eukaryota > Metazoa > Chordata > Mammalia > Rodentia > Sciuridae > Sciurus > Sciurus carolinensis. The sequence goes on along the minus strand of NC_062217.1, from coordinate 49,631,417 downwards.
GCAGAAACTATGCCAGGAGGCTAACCAGTAGAAATATTAACAGGCGCCATCAAGGCCTATTTCAAATATAAAAGACCAGATGGCTCACCTGTGGGAAAATTTCAGTCAACTTCTTTGTCCCAACAAGGTGGGAAAATGAAAGGTGGGAGACCCAGATGGGAGTTCCAGGAAAGATTAAAATTGAGGCTACAGGACATAGCCAATACTTTTTCAATACCTGTTTAACATAGATTTTGCTCCATGCTCTACCCCTAACCATATAAGCCCCTGAGCCAGAACACCAAAATGGGTCTTCCTGCTCTCTGGAGCCATCCCACATCTCAGGAGTTCTGTCTCTTCTCACTTAAATAAATCCTACTGTGTTCAGTCTTCCCTTCTGTTATTCTTCATGTGTAACAGTGGTCCACTTTATGTTTTGAATATAACCCTTGTTTCTCTACCACTGCAACTGAGTTTTAAAATGGACATGTTTCTTTCTCTTCCTCTCTCCCCCTCCCTAATCTCAGGGGAAACAAGTTTACCTTTCTTCTCCATTTTAGGCAGGTTTATCTATCCCTGGGTACCCACCCACCATAGGAATGAAGTAATTCAGACTTTGGGGATGGTACCAGAGGATCTCAGAAATAACCCTCTCCACAAATTAGCAAATGAATTACAACTCCAACAGAGAACACCTGGAATGTAGCTTTGAATCACCTCTTTAAAAGCCCCCTGTCCAGCTGATAGGCAGAATCACAGCCTTTGGGACAGAGGTCCCCTGTGTTTCTCCTTTGCTAGCAAAGCAATAAGCTTTCTTTTTCCTTTTTATCAAAACTGTGTCTTCACTATTGGATTGGCATTGGGGAAAAATACCCAGCTTTGGCAACATGTGGATTTTATTCTTCAAATTTGCATGACAAGAACCCAGAAGGAAATTGGCAAAGTGAGGAATCTAGTCTCATCGCAAAACTCCAGTTTCTTTGAGTACAAGTCTCTCTGCTACATAACAAGAATATAGTGATGAGTAAGGTAGACAAGAATCTAGTGATGAGCAAGTTAGACTCAGCCCCTGCCTTCAGAGAACTTAGATTTTAGACCAGAATACACATACATTAAATAAATAGAAGCAGAATCATTGAAATCTTGGTAGACACACTGAAGAAGGATAGAGGATAATATGAAAGACAGAGGATGTCTAATATCTCTAGGGTCTTAGAGAAATTGGGGAAATCACTCCTGACTTCAGGAATTAATCAAAATAGGGAGTAGTGAGGTTGTTACTGAAAGCTAGGTCCTTGTCCCTGATGTCAATCCAATAAGCAGATCAAGGTTTTGAGAAAAAGGGGAACAAAAAAAGTTTTATTTCTTCGCTGGCAAAGGAGAAACACAGGGGTCTCCTGGCCCACAGGCTGTGATTCTGCCCATCAGGGAAACAGAAGGTTTTTAAACAGGTGAATCCAAGGCTACAATTCCAGGTGTTCCCGGTGGTGAGGGTTGTGATGCATTTGTTAATTTGGAACATAGTGATGTCTTAAACCTTCTGGCACTGTTCCTGAAGTCTGAAGTACTTGATTTCTATAGTGAGTTTGTGCAGGAGAACAGATGACTTTAGACCTAGGATAGGAAAAAGGTAATCCTGTTCCCTCTAGGGTTAGGGACAGAGGAGAGCAAGAAGAGGAAAACAAACTTGTCCATTTTAAAATAAGCCTCCATGGCATAGCAGCAAGGGTTATATTCAAAGTAGGAGGTGAACCGCTGTTAGAAGCTTAGGTGTGTTCCCTTGGTGGAGGAAGAAACCCTTGAGTCCTGGAATAACCTGGAGTGCCAGAGAATGTAAGAGTAAAACCATCTTCTCCTGAGAACATGCTGTGAGAAGAAGTTCCTAAGGAGCCAGAGGCTTCATCATGCATCACTTCAGACTGGGAACTTGCTAGCTGCAAGAAACCTCACTGACCCTCATCTCTCTTCTGTCAAATGGAGAGAGTAATGCCTTTGTTTCAGAAATGTTATAAACTTCAAAAGTAAAATTTTTACCAAGTCTTTGGCTAAGTCTCATCATACTATAACAGAGCAACTCCTTCCAAACCTGTCCTTAGCAGAATTACTTCTCTCTCCTCCCTAATCTTTTAATGACCCATTCTAATCTTTTAATAACTCATCCCTGATCTTGTAACCATACCTCTCTTTCGCCATGTATTTTAAATTCTAAAAAGAGGACTCTCTAACTCCCCTCTCCTTTCTTTAGTTCTATGGTAAGTAATATGTGCCCTATGTCAACTGCAAATTAACTTGCAGAAAAGTAATATCTGTCTGAAATGTAAATGTGTTGCTGTTCCCAGGAGGTTGGATCCATTGGTAGGTTCTCTGAAGGACGAGCAAGACCCCACCCTGTGCAGAGATGTCTTGTCCATTGCCTCACAGTACCCTCTTTTCTCCTATAAAAAGCCTTACATTCCCGGATGCCCTCTAAGTTATAAATATGAGGCAGAAAGTCTCTTCTGTTTTCCTTAGGGCAGCCTTGTGTAGAACTTATTCTTGTACCAACTTCTGTCTCCCAAATTTTTGGTTGAGCCTTGGGTTGTACGAACATTTGATTCCAGTAACAATCCTAAGCAACCTGTGAAGCATTTCTATCAGCAGAGAAATGCAACTTGTTTCTCTTCACTATTCTAACTTATCATTCTTTGCATAATTTCAGTTCTAATCATAAACTCATTAAGAATGGAATTTCATACCTTAACTTTTTAAAATCAATCTAATAAGATTTTTGTACTTAGAAATAATTCAGTATTGGAGAGATGAGGAAGGCACTATGTAAAATATAAATAAATATGTTTTTTTAAATATCTGAAAACTAGAACACATATATATAAATGTTCAAGTATTTCAGTAAATAAGTAATTTAGATGCTAATTTGAAGAATTTCAATTTTAGGGATCTTCCTATTTACAAAAAAAACTTTTTTTTTTTTTTTTTTTTTTTTTTTTTTAATAAATAAAAACACCCTTAGCCATTTGGTTTCTATTTAAACTTTCTCCCTGGAGCCTGCAAAAGTGCTTGAGTTTAAGGTACTTTCCAATATTCAATTAAATAACTTTTAAGTTACAAGAAGAAGTTGTGCTCCCTGTTGTACCTTTTTTAGAGGAAGAGGGGCCCTGCTTGTGAAGGGCAAGCTGACCTAATTTTCAAGGTGACCTGGAAACCACAAGAAGGTGTCACAGAGCTCAGAAGTTCTCGGTCAGCACTGTATTATTTAATGTTGTCACTTTTGAAATTGAAGTGAATATATTGTTTTTCACTTTTACATGTTTTTAATAAAAGTTAGAAAATCTCCTTAAACACCAGTGCTTTTACCTTTGTATTTGTACTTTTCCCTCAGGGAACATTGTAAATGGCATGTTAACGTGCATTTTCTTTCTCCCATTTAAATTTATTCCTCTAAGGTATTCTTCTTTTAACTTGTGTTTTACACAAGAATCTGACAGCTCTGGTCTTGCTAAAAAGCATATATTGTCTGTTCTTCTCTGATGAAAATACTTACTCAAAGTTCCATTGCTCTTTTGAATTTTCCCTTTTCTCTGCTATTTACTGGTTGTAACATGCGCTCTCTTTTCCCAATAACCTATCAGAAAATGCCTGTATCATGATGGAGAAAAATATAAAAAACGTGGAAACCAAGGACTGTGATTCCAACCTATGTCATTGAAATTTTAACCCCAAGTGTCCTTAGGACAAAAAAAAAAAAAATTTTTTCCAGGAAAAATTAAAAGGAAAACCTTGCAGAGATATGTACCGAAATATTAGGAATGCTCTTAGCAATTTCTTGGGGATACCAGCCAAAGGTAAATGTGTATATTTTGGGAGTTAAAGTCAAATATCAAAAATCTTCTGGGATAGGGTTGATAATTATGGTCTTAGAATGATATGTAGGAGAACAGCCTCCCTCTGAGGGAGAGCTAGGAAAATACTAGGCCTCTGACACCATGGACTATCTTTCAGAAAACCTCCACCACATTTGCTTTGCAGACTTTTACCTTTCTGTTGTCTGTTTTTACAGTGGTACCCTCTCAGGTAGTACTCTACGTGAAGAAAATAAGTGCTTTTTGAAGGGAACACAAAACCACCATCAATTCATGAGCACTGGGTTTTTCCAGTTTGCAGATTATGGGATGCTTTGAGGATGATTGAAAGAACAAAAGAAAGTTAAGAGGTGTAGTTCTTTTTGTTAAAAGTAAGGGAAGAAAGGAGGAGCATATGTTTGAGGTCAATCTGGGCCCTGTCTCAAAATTTTATAAAGAAAAGGTTGTGGGTGTAGCTAGGGGTAAAGAGCCCTAGGGCTCAATGTCACAAAAAATTAAAAAATTAAATTAATTTTAAAAGGGGGAGGGGAGAATCCCCTCCTTCCCAGTATCTTAGAAGAGTTAATTTGGAAAACTGGTAATTGTACTTTCTCCTCTCTTTGAAATGTACATTTTTAAAAATGATGTAGACATTTTGCTATCTGTAAGTCCCAGGAATGTCTTTCTCAAGGATTTTGGAGCAATCTCTTTGACATGTAAGGATCAAGGGAGATAGCATTCCTATTTCCCTGATTCTGTGTGGGAGGGTAGTAGCCTAACTTTAATGGGTGCCTCGCTCCAATCTGTAAAACAATCTTCTATGATAAAAATATGAGAAGACTGATGTTCTCTGGATAAAACCAACTAGTTAATGCAGGTGGTCTTTCCCCCTGTCAGGTAAAATTAGGATATACTAAGTGTGACAAATAGTGCTGTCAAGTCTTCTTACTTGAGGACTAGTTATTTTGCAAACATGTGTAATGAATTATATTTGTGTGGTTATATAAAAGCATGAGCATGCCTTTTGTCTTTCGATCTCTTAGGGCTAGGGTTCTAGACAGACTGATGTGAATGGTAGGAACACGAGGCTGAGAGAATAAGTCTGTAAATGGACACATTGTGCTGACCCCCACATGACCCTCCAAGAAGCAATTTACCTGCAGTTCTGTCTGGTATAAGAAGACAGGTGTTGTCACAGTCCTGAACAAAGTACCTGTAATCAGAAGAAGAAATGCAAGCCCAAAATAATGTCAATAAGAAGAACCCAAGTTACCCTGACTGGGTAGACTTTGGTGACCCTTTTTGTAGACCATATCCCAAAACTCAGGGGGATAAGGTTAATTACTCCTGAAGAATTCAGTTACAACCAGTCAGCATGGGCCAAGGTGACCTAGAATTGTCATGGCAATGGGGACTTGAAAGTTTGATGTTTCACAATAAAAATGAATTTAAAAAAAAGAAAGAAAGAAAGAAAGTTTGATGTTTTCCTGCTGTCAGTCAAAAATCAAGAGATAGACCTGGTCAGGATTCTCTAGATACTTCTCTGGGATCCCCAATAATATTGGAGTGCACAAGAGGCACACTGTCCCTCCTCTTTGAGAGAAACCACTGAAAGCACCCAAAAACCACTCTGGACACAGGAACGCATGTAAGAGATTTTATTAAGTGGACAGGAAGAGTATCTCCCCGCAGGGTGTGTGTGTGAGAGAGAGAGAGAAAGAGAGAGTAGGTAAGAGTGAGGAGGGGAGAGAGAGTGAAAGCCAGGAGGAGAGAGAAAATGGCAGGGGAGCTATTCTTAAGTAGTGGCATTTCACGGGCTAGTAACAATGGACCAATGACTGGTGAGGAGGTTTGTGAGCTAACAATCTGAACCAATTCCTGGCTAGGAAATTCATGGGCTAACAATCTGTGTTGTAAAGTGGTGCGGGGGAGTCAGAATAACGGTGGCAGCAAAATAGCAAATCTTATGCCAATATTCTTCCCTTTTTGTTTTTATAGATACCGGGGATGGGACAATGGTCTTTCTTCAGTAGCTTCTTCCTGATGGTTAGGGTTGAAGAGTCTCATTTCTCCAGTAGAGCTAAGGTTTTCCAGAGTCAAATTCTGTGGTAGGCGAGGAGGTTGGCAAAGGCAAGAGGCAGAAACACCCTATGGTGGATACAGGCCAAGGAGGAGGGGGCATAGTCAAGGCGGCTCCAACACCCACGAGGGGAGAACCAGCAGGCATGACCATGAATCCCATCCCAGGTTTCATCACAGAAAGACTTTCCTATATGTTGACCCCTTTTTGTTCACATTCTGAAACAACTCTTATGAAATTTCTGAATTTAGATAAATTACTTAATTTTAATAAGGTGAATTTTTTTTTATGGATAGTACTCTAATTGAAACACAGTTGAAATTTTTGTATCCCTATGTATGTAGAATTATACCTGTTAGAACTTTAGTCTTTGTAACCTTTAGTGATGACACAAAGCAATTTTACCAATCTATGAAAACATCGATAATGTTTACTTATGTAACCCCATGGAATTTAAGGAGTTAAATTTGTAAATTAATCAGATGTCTCTAACAAACACAGTTGAGTGATGCCATACATGTCAAATCTATTGATTTTACTGTAAAAACCAAGATATCAGACAAGTGTATTGAATGGTATCCACTGTCTCTTTCCTGTTGAAGAGAAGTCCTAGAACAATTGGTATTAGACATTTTATAGATATCAACATTTTATTAATTTGACCACCTAGAAACTTGTGAGGTAAGTAATTTCAAAGACTTTTTACTTTCATTTGTTTACCCAATTTAAATAGAATTTTTTAAATCACGTGAATTAAGGCATCTGGATCCATTTTTTAAATTTAAATTTTATGAGTGCTTATTATTTATGTCAATTTTGTTATCATACTGTACATACACAGACAACACCACATTAGACAACATGATATACACATAATGCAAAAGCAAAGGCCTTGTAGCCTTTCATAGGTGAATCTCCATTGCAATGTAACAGATGTTCAAAAATAACTCTGGAGTTAAATAAAAATAGAACTGATATGTTGGATCAAAATTGTGAGCTCAAAAAATAAGAAAAAACAAAACAAAATAAGAATCTTAGAAGAAAAAATGATAATGACTATTAATTATAGCATGAGAGAGTGCGAAAGAGAAAGGCAGAGAGAAGGGGGAGGGGGAAAGAGATAGGGGGAAAGAGAGAGTTCTGTGTTGCAACCCAGGATAAGTTTAAAATGGACACTTTTTTTCTTCAGTCTCAGGTTGATCCCTCACTGAACCTGCTGCAGTCCACATTCCAATGTAGGCTTCAGCAAGGCCAGGCAGGGGAAATTGCCTGGGACTTTTTACCCCTTTTTCCTGGTTGGTAATCAGGTCAGGTTTGGATGCAGAAAATTATGAAGCATTACCTCCCACTACTTTTGAGGAAAGGGGCTACTATATCATATTCCTTCCTGCGACATGCCACTGGCTATTGGGCTGGTTAGGGTTACTTCCTCCACACCAGCCACCTCCCATGGGGGGCTAGAATATGTGTGCAGGACCTTGTGGCAGGAGGACTGGGTAGGCTGGGCAGGGGAATGGAAGCAGAAACAGAACGGGGCAAAGGATATGGAGGAGCAGGGTCCAGAGGGGTCTCTGCCGCAGTGGACTGGTATGGGGGTGGATTGTTAGCTGAGTTGAAGTCGGAGGAGGAGGGATTAAGAGGGGGAGAAGAAGCCAAAAGGAGGGATTTGGGTTTGCAGGAAGAGCAAAGAAGTGCAAGAAAGAAAGGGCTTGAAGATAAGGAATCCCTTTCCATCTGCCCACTTGCTCATAGAAGTTGTGTGCCATTATGTGGCCATTTTGAATCAATTATCTAAAGGATAAGAGTTGGTGATTTTATGTCGGGGTTCAGGTAAAGGGGTTTAAGATTATCTAGTAGACATCCCAGAGGTGAATCTGCTGGAATGGAGGACCCAGATCCCATGGTGGAGACGGATACAGCCGAGTCAGTGTTCAAAGCGTCCCGAGGTCACAGACTAGTTGACTGGAGATGAGAAGGCAGCACAGTGATGGGGTGTCACCCAAACATCAGTGTGTGCCAGGCAAAAACCGAGAGAGTTGAGGACCTGGAGTCAGGATTTTTGAGAGCGAGCAGAAAGAAGAGCTTCAACCCTGAGAATCTCCACCATAAAGATCAGGGACCCGCCCGTCACATAAGGTCAAATAAGGGGGCCAGCCATAAGTGCAAAAGTTGTGGCCGGGATAACCCCCACTCCTCAATTGCCTAGAGGTCCCCAGACGATCAGTGATCACATCTCAGGTCAGTAGAGGAGTGTTTAAGACCACCTAGGGGAAAACTCCCAATCTGAAGTCGGTGGTGGATGTAGAGGAGAGCATCTAGGTGAATGGAAGGTAAAACCAGCGTCTCTGGGACTGGGGTGACAGATGGGATTCCAACCACCTCAGTGGTGGTAGAAGAGCCCATCCCAGTCAAGGCACCAATGAAAGCACCCAGAAACCACTCCAGACGCGGGAGCTCATGCAAGAGATTTTGTTAAGCAGACAGGCCAAGTATCTCCCTGTAGGGTGAGAGAGAGAGAGAAAGAGAGAGAGAGCCCGCTCAAGAATGAGGAGGAGAGAGAAAGTGAAAGCCAGGAGGAGAGAGAAAATGACAGGGGAGCTATTCTTAAGTAGTGGAATTTCACGGGCTAATAACAATGGAACAATGTTTGGCAAGGAGGTTAGCCAGCTAACAATCTGGACGAATTACTGGGTAGGAGGTTTGCAGGCTAACAATCTGGGTTGTAAAGTGGTGTGGGGGAGGGAAGGCAGAATAATGGCGGCAGCAAAATTGCAGATCTTATGCCAATCCCCACTCTCTTCCTTGAGAGCAACCCCTTTCCCTTTTCCTATCCCTTCAATAAACACATTTCTGTTACTGAGTGACATGACTGAAAACCTTCTGACTTGATTGTAAGAATTGTGGTTTGAAGGAGGGATCTTTCATACTGCCTCAGTTTCTCAGAAGTCCTCAGCTCTGTAGCATTAGCATGTTGTCTGTGATGTGCAGCGCATTCTGATTTAATGCTTATTTAATAATAAAACTGTTTTCTTTTAGTAGTCCCTTTGAAAAAAGGATTTGGGAATGAGGAAAAGGTTTTGCTTTTAATTATTTTACCTGGACACAAATAAACTAAAATATATGGGATTCTCTTGAAATGGTTTTGCATCTGTCAGGAAAAGTGTTACAGGCTCAATTACCCTTAATCTGAAATAAGTTTACTATTTACATATTTATATGTAATTTTTAAAGGTCTTTTATATGGGTAAGGAAGACTATCTAGAAGTGAAATATATTAGATAATCTATAGCACCAGGAAACTTGCAGAGACAGGTAGAAACCCTATTCATCTTAATCATTATAATTTTCTAAAATAGTCATCATATTTGGATTCATTGTAAGTAAAGAAACAAATGCAGTTAGTAATGATAGAAAAATATTTGGCCCACTGACAGAAAAATAAAGTTTTCTATTCTATTTTCAATAACATATTTCAATAGGGTCATTAAATGTCTCCTATTATATCTTCCTGAGTATGTGAAGTTTTTGAGACCTGCATCAATTAGTAAAACCAAAGTTTTAAAACTTATGTATCATTTTTATGATCGCCCACCGCCCGCGAGGACGATCACAACGCGTATGCTCTTCTTGAGCACAGGAACCAAAAGGGCTTTATTCCACAAGTCTCAGACTTATATTGAGAACATCAGCCTATCAGAGAGTAGACTACCAGGAAAGTCAGCCTATCAAGGAACAGTCTCCAGGGAGATACCAGGATTGCCTCATGTACAACAGCCAACCAGAGTTACTTCCTAAAACTTGTTTATGAGTGCAGCTATGTCTGGCAAGCTGCCAGGCGCCATCTTAGAGATCAGGCCAGGGTGCGGCTCTGGGGCCCTCAGAGCCCGCCCCTGACACATTTTCAAATCAATGTTTTCATCACCATGCTCATGAAATGATGTACTTCCTAATAGTTGGAAGATCAGTACTGACTTTCATTATCTCTTTGGTTTGGGATCTATTTGACTATTTTTTTTTTAATGTTAATGTGAACAACAAATTACTTACTTCAATCAAAAATATACTTATGACATGGCAACCGTGAAATGTTAAGCAGTGATAATCCAAGGTTGCCACACAATCAGAGTGTGAGGTATGGGAGACAGAAGGACTCCAAAAGGGACATTTGTTTAATACTATTTCTCTCGGGAATTTTGCATCTTGAACTTTCCTGAGGAAAAGTGTGTCTTTCTGGCCAAAATCTATAATGAAATAGAAGCATACATGCTCTCATTGATAATGGAACAAAGAAAAAAAAAATAGGAGAACACAAATATAACTGTTCTTCTGTAACAGCAGCCACTCTTTTAGGAATAGTTTTTTGTAAAGTTATGTCACCTCCCTTTTCCCTTCTCAAGGTTATGTCTTCTCTTTATGTCTCTGGCAAGGTTTAGTAACCTTCTTTTGCCAGTCAGTCTAAAATAAGAAGTTTCACCTAAATGAAGATGCTACATGCTTCATAACCTATCTTTAGATTTAAAGAACCCATAATATCTGGTGACCTTCAGATTACACCAGAATGAGTAACATCCCTCCTTTATTCTTTAGTTTTGTGCATCAACTAACACAAAGCATGTAAATTGCTGTGGGGATTAACTTGCAGGACAAGAACAAGTCCTTCTAAAGAACCATGGGAACTAACCCCAGGAGGTTGAGTCCATTGTGATGTTCTGGCCAGAGAAGATAAAGGGGATGCACACTCTGGATGAAAAAGACCCCACTCAGTGTACAGCCTTTCTGCCTTGATCTTCTGTTCCCTCCCTATAAAAGCCCTGTACATTCCTGAGCTCCATAAGACAGAGCTTTGAGGACAATTGCTCCTCCCTCTTTCAGGGTGCTAGTCCTTGAAAACTGATTCCCTTACTACTTGTTAAGGAAAGCTTGGTCCCTGCTCCTGATCCCAATCCAATAATGAGGACAGAGGAAAAAAGGAAGTTTTACTGCTTTGCTAGCAGAGGAGAAGCACAGAGAACTCCCATCCCAGAGGTCTTAGAGGCTGTGATCCTGCCCATCACAGAAACAGGAGGTTTGTAAAGAAATGTTTCAAAAATTACTTTCCTTGTGTTTTCTGTAGAGTCGTAATTCATTAATTTGGGACATAGTCATTTTTGAGATCTTCTGGTGCCATCCCCAAGTCTGAATTACTTGGTTCCTATGATGTGTGTGCTTAAGGACATAACTCTGTCTAGAATGGGGAAGAACAGTAATGCTGTTACCCCTGAGATTAGGGAGGAGGAGGGAGAGAGGAAGAGAAAAAAAATATCCATTTTAAAAATAAGTCACAGTGTCAGAGCAGCAAGGGTTATATTCAAGCATAAAGTGGGACCACTGTTACACTATCACTTCTTTCTCCAAGCATTGGCTTTCAAACAGTGAGTGGCCAGATCTGGACCAAGTAACACTTTGTTTTATAATCGGGCTAAAATTAAATAACATATTTCTAGATGGTCATTAAAAAGGTAACTTAATTATAGGTTCCTGATTGCACAAAAGATTCTGTGAAATGGGAATTGTCTGTGGGTAGTCTTCTTATCTAAAGCTGTTATTTACAGATGTTAAGGAAGTAAAGCCTGACACCATACTTGGAAGAATTACAGATAGAGAATTTTAATTATCAGTAAGTTCCCTAAAACGAAGATTTTTTCGTTCTATTGTATTCCATTGTGGAACTCATCAAACAGGTTTAACAGAACCCAAGAAGACAAAAGAAAAATACTCAGAGCTAACAATCAGACCTACTTCCTTCAATGTGTACTTCAGAAGTTACCAGAATAAAGTGTTGTCTGTAACAAGCTATATCGTCTGCCTCCTTACCTATCCCTGTTAGCAGTCTAGGATGTCAGGCTGAAGGTCTGTGTCCAGAATCCTAATTGTTCATACCAGATGTGGAACAGTCTCTTATCCCTCAAGCAGATCCTGAGTATAAATATCCTTCATGAGTCAGTCTTCCCTGTATCCACTGAGGGCAACTAAAGAGGATCCTGGTATCATAGATATAAATCCACTAAGTAACACTTCCTATTGGAACATCCAGCTAGTTCCACTTTCTAAGCACCTCTAGGGCCAGTATCAGATCTTTCTACATCACATTCGTCTCACACAGAAGATATTTTGAGTGCCAGTTTTGCTCCAGGCCTGATTTTGGTTGTAATTTAATAATGGTTCATGAATGACAGTCTCAGGCTAGGGAAGGAGACACTTTGGTTTGTATCTAGATTCAAGGGCCTGATTCATCTACGGTTAGGGGCACTGGAGTCTGTATTGAAGTTCAGGGATTCTGGATGAGATCAGAAAGTATGTACGAAAGGCCCCTTGCTTTTCTGCTCCTCTTGGCACATCAGTGGAACTTCTAGGATGTGCTTGCTGCCCTTCTCATTCGTATGTTGAAATTCTAATCACCAATGTAATAGAATTAGAAGGTGAGACGTTTTGGAGTTGTTTAGGCTCTGACAGTGGAACCCTTGTAAAGTGATTAATGCCCTTTGTACCTCCTATCATGTGAGGATATAGCAAGAAGAGGAACCACAAAGCAGGTCCTCACTTAACACCTAATCTGTTATGATCTTCACCTTGGATTTCCCAACCTTGGGCACTCTAAGAAATAAATTTCTGTTGTAAATAAACTGCTCAGTATCTGATACAGCAGCACAAGTGCGTTAATACAAGTATAGAAAATTTACTGAGTGATAGACCTGTTTCTTCAGCCCAGTCAGCCTTCGAGGCTCAGAGTGAGGGAGCAACCAAATGCCTGTCAGATGCCCTGGGACAGAGGTGTTGGATATTTTTGTTCCTTCCTTATTTAAATATTTCCTTACCTAGAATTTTGTAATGAAAATCATATTTCATTCTGAGAAAGTTTAAATATTAGGAAAAAACCCAATGAAATTTCTCCTATGCAACAAATTCCTTATGATTAAATCTCTGTTTCTTCAGAGAAGTATTCAGGCAAATATTATAGTGTTGTAGATTTAGGGAAAATAAATCATAGTCCTTGGTAAAGAAAACAATGTAAATGAGTGGTGAGCAAATCTACATTCTATTTTGCATTGGGTTCTCTTCAAAAATACCTAGTCGAATGAGACAGACATCATTACTCTATGTACATGTATGATTACGCAAATGGTATGAATCTACATTGTGTACAATCATAGAAATGAAATGATGTACCCCATTTGTGTACGATAAATCAAAATGCAGTCTGTAAAAAATAAAAAATAAATAAAAATATCTCCTCCAAAGAAATCAATGTTTTTTGAAGAGTCATGAGTCAACTCTATTTGACAAATGCCTTTACTACGTTGCCAAATTCTGACCTAATTCTTAAAAAATAAACTCATATAATCAGAGTACATTTGTCTCCTTTTATTGCCTTTCACTTTACAAACTTTATTATATGAAACATAGTAAGTGACAATATGCCCCAAATGCTTTTTATGTAATCCATGTTTCTTTTTTCATGCTTTTGAAGAGTATGGAAGAGGAAAAGTTTAATGTGTGCTTCCACATTCATATATTAGATTTATACACATGAATTTGTTTCTAAGTTAAATATGCTTGTTTGTTAGGACCTGAGAAACTAGTGAATACCTCTAGGATGCCTCTAGTTTATGGGTGAAGCTACAGTTTAAATCTTGTAATTATAATGAAAGGTATTAGGGTACTAAGAGATGTGAACCTATCAAAGGATTGTATCTTGCCTTTGATTCCCTTTTTGCTTTAAATAAGAGGTATTTAAATAAAGTCTATACTCTCATATCTTTGTATGAGAGGAGAATATTTCACTTGTGGAAGAATCCTGAGCCCCCAATCTGGCATTATGCCTTCGTAATTGAGAGCAGACAACAGAGAAGTTGATGAAGCAATTGCAGAGACTCTCCGGGCTCCTGCTGTAGCAAAATGGAGAGGGTACTTTCTCAGGTTTCATTTTGTATCTTGAGGACAAATTATGGCCATTAATTAACTCTACCCATGTCTCCCAACAGTGGACTACTTTTGTTAACCACTCTCAGGCAAAATCTCTTAAATTATGGGACTCTCTAAATTGAGTAGGGAGATAAATATTCAAGGAAGGCATTTGCATGCACTATTTATTTTTTTCTTTGCCAATCTCCTATATGGAAGGATGTGGTGACTTTAATTACAGCAATGACCAAAACGTTGTAGTAAATTTTGTTGTCTTGGAAGGGTACATCATTGTACAGTGGCTGTTAGGGAGAAAAAGCCTCAGAAGCAATTATCTGATGACTTGTTATAATCCCATTCTACAAGCTATATTTAGTTTTATCTATATAGTGTCAAATGTGTTTTTGCAGTTAATTTTTTTTTTTTATATAATGTCCCAAATTTTTAAAAAATGGCCTTGGAATATCAGTCTAGACCAAATTCTTGAGAAAGTCGATCTCTACTAACAACTATGTCCATAATCCTGAGACTCCATATTAAGTATAATTCCTCACACAACAATAATTTCTCTAGAGTGGTTGTTACATTATTCCCATGACCTTACAATAATCAATAAAGCATTAGAAAAATGACCAAGAGTCAGGCATTGTACTCACCTAGCTCTTAATCTAAGGAAAATCCAACATGTATAAAATGACTGTAATAATATTTAGAGCAAATGACAATCAATAAGACCTGTATGTTCTCGATAAACAAGATTTATTCAAAAGAAGACCAATTGTGGCTGTTTGGTTATTATTCAAAGGTAGAAATGACATGCTTATAGGTATTTAAGGGAAAACAAATATTCCTGATAGAGAATAGATTGTTTATGTATTTAGGAAATTAAAGAGAGGTAGATATTTTTCATTAGGAGTGATTTTATGGGAATTACATTCCAGTTTAAAGCAGAGTGGTCAAAAGGCACAAGGGCCAGAAAGCATTTGTTCTGATTTGAGAAAAGAAGTTGGTTTAGCCAAGCTTAGAGTTATAGAAGAAAACCCTCAGAAAGAAAGCATTAATTTAGAAATGGGGAAGTATAATTGAATGCCAAGAGAAGACATTTATTCCCTACTTCAGGGGCTTTTTAAAATTATGCATATTTCTTGAGTAAAGAAGCAACAAGTCCAGAACTGTGCATAATAAGCATAATCTGGAAACACAGAAGAAGATGATAGGATCCCAAACAGAAAACAAATTGGAAAATGTAGTAGTAGAGTGAAGAACGGCCCTTTCAGAATTCATGTCTACCCAGAACCTAATTTTGAAGATGTGGTCAGTTATCATACTGAATTTAGATAAGTCTTAAATACCATGAACAAAGTGCTTGGAAGCAAAAAGAAAGAGAAGGCGAGGTGATGATGATGGAGGCAGAGTTTGGAGTGATACATCTACAAGTCAAGAGCTGTGATGGACTTCTGGAAGCCACCAGAAGCCAGGTGAGGCCCCTTCTTCCTTAGCACCTTCAGAGAGAAACAACCCTATCAACACCTCAAATTCAAAGTGCTGGCCTTCTGAACTATGAGAGAATGTGTTCTATTATCGTAAGCCACTCAGCTTGTAAACATTGTCATGATGACTCTAGGATATCAATATATGAGGCTATAGCAGACATATAAGTGAAGTCTAATGAAGGTCTGAACCTCAGAAGGTGGAAGTAAAATAAAAGGGAGCATTCAGACACAGGACATCGAACTTATTACAACACTTATGCATCAGAGAGTCGGACTGCAAACTCTCCTCCAAAGTCACATATTGTGCATAAAATATTTTGGAATTCTTTACTTAAAATAAAGTCCCAGTGTCATATAAATTGTTGTTTTACAGCACCGAGGCCAGCCCCTCTACATAACATGGCAACCAACCTACTCTAGAAAGCTGTCAAATGGGAGCAAGTCCAGGGTTGCCAGGAGGACATTCTCAAAGGGTGGCTGGTATGCTTTAGCAGAAGCAATAAACTTAAATCTAAAGGAAGATATTTTTTCCAAGTAAATGAAAATAATAGTTACAAACTACTTGTAATCTACTTATTTTTCAAAATAGCTCACTGGAGATTTGGCTTGCAGTATGTCATTTGCTGACCCCAGCAACAAAGGAAATAATTATGGTAAAATATAATGGGTGGTATAATGGGAGTAGGTGTGTAGTACAAAATGGACACAAACGAGGACAGCAATTTATGCACTGTGTACTGGGGAAAACATTTCACGTTTTATTGGGAATTGGGTCTGATTGGCCTTTTTCAGAACATAAAGTTGTTAACCTATGGTTTAGACCATAAGGTCCTCCAAGAAAAAACTCAATTTTGTTGTTGTTGTTGTTGTTTTTTCCACCTTTATTCACTGTGATGTACTGAGCACATCAAACAGTTGATGCTAATTCCTCTTCAGAGAGAACCTGAGTCTTAGGTATTGATAGGCTACCCAAATAGAGATATAAAACAGGTCTTATATTATGGTCTTGATCTCAGGAAAAATATCAAGGCTGACAAGATGGATCTTGGTAATCAACAAAGATAAAAAAAACTTGGAACTGACTGAGAGAGCCCTGAGGGGGACAGGATTATAAAGAACAGGACATGAGGGACATGAGGGTGAGTCTAGTAAATGGGAGCACCATGTTGGTGGGTTGTAATGAACACAGGCTAATTTAGCTAATTGCAGAGCCAAAGAAATGCTTTAAATAAATATATTCAATAAATTGGTGAAGTGCAACTATATTGTAACTGGCTTTTTCTGGCTTTTTCTTGTTTGGTCCATCACTTACAGGAAATGTCAAGTGATTCTGAAGACCACCTGGAGTTGCTTTACCTTCAATCCCCCGAGAAGCCTCAAAAGGTCAAGTATCGTCTCCTATTGCTTCTCAGATGCTTTTACATCGTACTGAGCTCCTAGTTAATCTCCCTCATTCCTGTAAAGTTCGCATGTGGCAGTGCTCTAGATAGAAATGATACACATTCTTTCAATTTTGGAAACTGAGCTTTTTCTCATAGACTCAAGAGGATCATCCCACATTTTAAAGATAGACTTTAAAATATTGAAAGCAAAATAGATCAAAAGATTAAAATAGCTCTTAAAAATTCCCTAGAAACCTAATATTCAGTAATAATGTACATTGTAATAAAGTACTTGAATTTATATTAAAAATAATGTAAGGAATAATTATAATTTAGAAGTGCTTATCCATCACACTAGTGCAGTATATAAAAAGACATGCACACATGTAAATGTGTACATATACAAACCTAAATTCACACATATACAAATAAATAGCATGTGTGCTAATTACTAATTATAGTTCAACAAAAGGAATAACATCTTTAATTGAAATGAGACTTTCTAGTTTGAGCAGAGACAGGAAAAAAGTAAAAAGTTGTTCCTTTAATTTTGTTCTGTTCAGACTCTCAATGGCTTGCATGATGCCCTTCCACATTGGAGAGGGAAATCTACTTTTCTGAGTCTACTGATTCAAGTGACAATCTCATCCAGAAATACACACAGACACATCCAGGACTAACATTTAATCCGGGCACCCATTAGCCCAGTCAAGTTAACATACAAAATTAACCATCACCAGAAAGGAGGGACACCATATTTGTAGCCCCCAAAGAATACAGAATTTAACATGGGCGACAAGTAAGCCAAAAATCATACTGTTCTTTCTTCATTCATTAGAAGTCAGAGTAAGAATAATAAAGGATGACTACAAAAAGATGGGAATAGCGTTGACTTTAACCAAAGATGGCACAACAAAGTGGAGGAGAACTGCTGGGAAGAAAGATGAGAAGCCAAAAAACTGAAAGACAAAATACAGTTTTTATGATCCAGTTAAGTATTTTTCTGAAGAAATTAATCTATCTATATGGCTAGATCAATAAGTTTATAGCTCTGGAAGCTGTCAAAGCTAAAGGGAAAGGCCTCATGTCTTCTTAGTCTGCTGGGAAGACCATATCACAATGCAGAATGAAAAACAAACTTTGTGTGGATTTGCAAAATAATGAGGGATAGACCTAGGATGTGTTATTGCCTTGACTTAGTAATTAACAATTTTTCTAACACTAACATCCATTCTGAATGGATCCCATTTTTTCTCCTATATGCTCATCCTTCTGCTGTCATGGAATATTGAGAATATTTGTGTAACACACAACAGTAGATTCAGCAAGTTGAATATAATGGAGGTAATTTTTTTATGTCTATTTGCTGTGGATTTCCTTACAGATGAATCATACTACACTGGAAAGGTCATCACTAAGAAACCTGAAAAAGATACCTTCTTAAGCAGAAAAAACAAATGTTTTCTAATTCTTCTGCAACTGGGTGACTGTTCTGATGTTGGAAAACCAAGGAACTGTCTCATGAAAGCCCCATGGTAGTTTATGTGTATTCCTATCTCAATGGCTGCTAAGTTTGACTTTCTAAGAGGTGTGGTCAGTTTCTAACACATGGAAGGCATTCAGTTGTGATAGTATAATACCCTGCCTTACACAGGGTAGGTGCTAGTAAAATTTTCATAATAAGACTAAAGTTCACTTGTTTAAGCTGAAAGGTAAGGTTTATTTTGGCAGTGATGAGCATTTGATTCTATGCTAAGGAATACTGAAGATCCTTTGAGTGTTGCTCAGGTAATTTATTTGAAGAACAAAAATTCTAAAATCGAATACAAAATTAGAGTAAATCAGAATAATTACAGCAGATATTCAGAATATTTTGACCATATAAAAATATAAAGTAACCAGACATGCTGAAGACCCGCTGTAATCCTGGGACTTCAGAGACTGAGGCAGGAGGATTGCAAGTTCTAGAGAAGCCTCAGAAAATTTAGGAGACCCTCAGCAACTTAACAAGACCCTAACTCAAAAAGTAAAAAGAATGGGGGGTAATCACCCTTATGTTCAATGTCCAGTACAAAAAATGAATAAAATAAAATAAAATAGCAGCGTGGGTCACTGTATTAAATTAATATGACCCTCATTTTCTATTAAATAATACTTTAGTATCAAAATACCTGGTTACCAATTCAGGTGCATGCATTTCAGGAACTGGCAGTAGATTATAATAGAAAAAGATAGACCAAATCAAATTTGAAAATAAGAAAATTGAATGTGGGCAAACTTCTTTGAATGAGATGGATGAACATCTCTGAATAGAATATTCAAGATTATACAGCAAACTGCTTCCCCGGGGAAACAAGAAAATTCAATTTCATGTGTAAATTAAATGATAATAAAAATCTAGAACACATACAAACACACAAACTTACATAATTATGTGTATTTTTTTTTACTACTTAAGACAATAGATTCTTTTTGTCTGAATATTTTGCTTCCAATGTTTCCATAAATACTTCTAATTATTGCCCCAATTATTTCAGGAAGGAGGTTGATTTTTTTTTTCTTTAAAATTTAGATTCCCTATTTCCTTACCTTCTCAAATCTAAAGTAAGTGAAGATATTATATATTTTGAATAATTTATCATTTTAAGAAGCAGCACAAAATTCAAATAACACTTTTAAAGCTGCAATTGACAGAGAGGTTCTTTTGCAATATCAGGACCCAGAGTTCAGAATTTCAAAGTTTTATTTAAATCTAGGAAAGTTGTCTCCTTTCCTATTTCTTCAATTAAATGGAGTTATTTATCCGAATTTTCTCACCTGTTTTGAGAAATGCTAACCTTAATTAAATGATTATACAGTGAGATACTCCTGCAGTAAGAACTTCACATATCTCTGACATTCTACAACATTCTTATAACTAATACATCATCATGATATTTAGGTTAAATTTTAAGGAACTGAGTGAGATTTAAAGGATAAGTAACTTAGACAAGTTTACACAACTAATAAGTCTTAAACCCAAGATTAAAAAATTTTACTCCAAAGCCCAATTCTCAACAACTGTTCTGAATTCTTAAGCACTTTATACATCGAATATATAATTTAGACAAACATTAGTTTTTTCATGAACCATACCTAAAGTTATTTGAAGAATATGGTAACTTTGAGTTAATTGAGAGTAGTGTTCTATGATTAAAAAATAAAAAACAAAGTTACAGTTTACGTACATAGTAAACTGAGGGTCTTAAGAATAATGCTTTACCTATTACCATTGCCAAAGATCAAACCTTAGTCAGGCTTCTCTGAGCCCTCTTATCAAGAAGACATTGGTTCTTGTCCTTATTGGACCTGCCCAGTTTTAGCAAAAATTCTGCTAAGTCACTTCAGAGAGAATCCCTTACTCTTGGTATCTGATCACCTTTGATCCCTCACATGAGTGATATCCAATGACCCTTGCCTACCTTCACCAAGAATCACATTTTCCAAGTTTAATTAAGTCTCCCCACACCCTTGATGTTTCCACTAGCAGATGTTCCATCTGCTAATGCTTGTCTCTTCTCCTTGGCTATAAATTCTATCTTGTTATATTAGGACTCCAACCCAGTTCTATACTGAGGTCCCTATTATAATATTTCTTGCATAAAATCTGTTTTTATTGATTTTTGTAATGTTAGGCTTTTTTTTCTCCTATTATATTGTACATATGCAGGGCAGAGAAGCAGGAGAGAAGGAACAGATTTTCAAGATATGACATTTTACACCCATACTTTTATTTCTGCATAGCAGTTTTATTTCTTTGCATAGAAGTTTTTAGAATGTGACAATTTGGTTCAAATACTAGCAGGAGAGTTGTGGTTATTTGCTTTGGCAATATGCCTAAGCTCAAGAGGAACACATGCTTGTTTACTTAAATGCTTCAAAATATCAACTTTGTTAGGCAGTGGTGTACTGTGTCTTTTAATCTACAAGTGGACACTGCCCTCCTAGAAAATTACAGAATCATCCTGAGCATGCTTTGGAGCAGCTCCTTCCCACTAGAACTTTGCTGCTTTGATTAGGATTTACTGTGGCTAAAATAATACCTTTATCTTCCTGTTTTCTGGCTTTTATGAGTGGGACATTTCTTTGCAGAAGAAAAAAACAGTTTGATCACCAATCCCTTCTCCACAGGGTAAACCACTGTTATCATTGATAGTGTTCTTACGGAGTGAAACTGCATTGTTCAAAACTACATTTCATGAAGCAGTCATAAAATATATCCAAATATCATCAAGTGAACACTTGGAATACTAGATAACAAAGGCAGAGTTTATCTTTCATTTGATAACAAATCTTTTGTGCTTTCTCTTGCGGACTGAAGACACCATTTACATTAACTGCAGTAAGACAGCAAAAACCACATCTCATTTCAGCATGTATTGCATAGACAAATTTTCACCAGCAAAGTTATCCCTTCTAAAAAGCAAAATCTGTCACTTTTGACTTGATAAGTTCTGGATTTTTACCATGTTTGATAAAATTATAATTTTTGCAGGCCTGGAAAAGCCGTTTCAGTCCCACCAAAATGTTCTTAAAACAAGTCTCCGTGTTTTCCATGACATGATTAGAAAATATATTCCATTGCCCAGGGTCCTACAATGGACATTTTCCCATTATTTTCCTCAAGATCTAATAGAGCATTCTTGATTTCAATCAGGTCAGACATCCTGTCAGAGTCCAATCTTGACACATCAATGACAAGGCATATCAGAGCAGTCAAAAGTTTACAACATGTAATAAAAACTGAACTAAAGTCAAGCATGCTATCCCCTTGTGGGCCAAGGGAGACTCTGGGCAACTAGTGATTTGTAGGCTCCATTACATCCCAAATGCTCGATGTATCTAGCCCTTGGCAGGGTGTCAAGGACGAGAAATAATCAGTCTTTAGAGATCACTTTTGAAATGCTATGCACTCTGCTTCCTTCAGGTGAATCATTCCTTCCATGTTGTCAGGATCCACTGATGAAAGCTGACGACTTTCAATAGCTTGTGACAAGTGAAGCAGCCACCTCTCCGTACGTGGAGAAAATGATACTGTGCGTGAAGCTCTCACCAGGCATGCTGTGAGTGATGAGCTACTCATCCTAGTGAACTCCTTTTCCAGAGAAAAGTAAAATCCAGAAGGATGTACGTGATCTTGGACGGCAGAGCGTAGTGGCCACCAGATGAGTAGATAATAGGAGGACACTGGAAAACTGATTTACAGATATTTCAGGTCCAGGACAGGTCAGAGCACAAAATTAGCACAACTTGAAGATCTAAATTAACTTTATTTTCCATTCTAGAATCTGGCAACACTTCATCACATAAAATGGAATGTGTTGCAATGAGTCAAGCAGAGGAAAGTTTTCAGTTTTGTTTTTTTTAGTATTTGGGAAGAATCCCAGGGCCTCAGACATGCTGGGCAAGTGCTCTACCACTAAGTTAGATCCTTAGCTCTTTTTGTTTTATTTTGAGACAGTGTCTCCCTAAATTGCCCAGCCCAGCCTCCAACTTAGATCCTTCCAGCCTCTCTGAGTAGCTTGGGTTAGGGGCACATGCCACTGCACCTGGCAAGAGACTGGTTTGCTAGATAGAAAAGAGCTGAAGAAAGACAAAATAAAATAAAAATAATACAACATTTGTCATTTCAAAGTTACTTTCCTTGTAAGATGGGGACAAGGAGACAGAACAAAAGAAAGATAACTGATTGGCTAATATCAAGTTACTTTAGGTTTCCTTTCTGGTTCAAAGATTATGGCAAAGGGAGTTTCACTATACTGACTCAAACCAGTGTGTTTGGGAAATCTGGCTGTTATCTCTCTATTCATGATTTCTCTGGAAGTCACATAAACAGCTGGATGATGTGGGACTTAAGCATGAGCAGCAACAGTTTGAGTTTTAGTCTGGTCTATTGGCACCTAATACAGAAATTTAGTCCAAAGCAATGGCCATCTATAATTTTATTTAACAAAAATGGATTGTCTGCATGTTAAATCTCTAGATTCAAAATATCAGGTATCTGAAAATAATGTGAACATAAGTGATGCTAAGGACTTCAGTGCTTATATTATAACATTTATTAAATTGGCATTCTTGTCTTAACAGGACTTTCAGACTCTGTAGAGCTAATACGTGCTGCCTAAGGTGCACACTTAAACAAAAACAAACAACAAGGGCCACATTTTATGCTGATTTACTTTCTATATCACAACCTAAATGGTTTATTATTATTCATTTAACATTTAGAATGGATAGCATGATATAGAAAATGGTGTCACAATTGTATGTAATTTTCTTAGAGTCCTACAGCACCCAAGTCAACATTCTGACAGAAAGGACACAAGATTCTGGTTTGGAGATCTCAAATAATGAGTCCTCTATATTTGGAGTATTCCAAAGATCTTATGTTTTAAAACAATTGCACATAATTGTTCTTATTATATCTGCACAGAGAGTTGTTATTGATTTTCAAATACCAACTTTTCTCATGATAGACATATCATTTTCACTCACTAGAATTCCAATTATTTCAACCATAAAACCACAACAGTTTAAGTTTCTCCTATCAATACCCTATAGCTATTGTAATGGAAAAACAGTACTTCTTAAGAACTGATTATATATTTTTCAGTTAGTTTAGACCTCCAGGTTCAGTTTCTCTCTTCAAATGGATTTAATTCACTTTAATTTGAGATTAGAGATTAGGCAGATTAAGGAAAAGGAAAAATACAAACAGGATATAACATTTCCATTTGGGAGAAAAAGTAAAAAAGCAATGTCCTGATAGAGGAAATAGAAAACAAAGATTCAAATATCATATCAAGCACTTAGAGAATCTACTAGATGATTTCTGCTTTTAATTTAATGCAACAGTGTCAATGTGAGGACACTTATAATGTATTCCCCAAGAATTCTTATTTTAAAAAGTATATAATCCAAAAGAAATTTGTGAAATTTGATTTAATAATTGACTCAAATATATTCTCAAAGAATTTTTATGTATATGTATACATATATTATTTTCTATAAAATTTTGAATAAAATATATGTTAGTTCTTTTCTATAGAAAATTTAATCAATATTTGTCAATTATTGAAAATTCCAGCATAGTGCTATATTTTGCATGACAGAAAAAAATTTTATGGTGTAAAGTTCAGTTTGAAAAGTAACTAAATCTCCACTTAGACAATTTTTCCTTCTACTGAATCATCTTTACTTTTAGTTTTAATAATATATATAAAACATCTTTTTTTCTAAATTTTGAGTGTTTAAATAAAATGTAGAAATTTTGGTTGTATGTGCCATTCTTTTAAAAATTATAGAACTATATACATATATATATAAATAGAAATATATCGATATTTATACTTATATACACTGACATATATAGTACATAGAGATATAAATACATAGGCATATATGCATACAGATACATATATGCACACACATTTATAGACACAGAATTTTGATACTACAAAAGTTTTCAGGAAATCATCAGGGTTTTTTCAATTAATTACCATTATTATATTCACCAGTGTAAAGCATAAATTATTTCAAAGTATTCTCTCTCTTAGGCACTTAGAAATAATAACTGTGTTTTTTCTTTGGCCTTAGTTTCTGATATTTTTTTCTTCATAGTTCTAAAACCCATTCCCCATACAAAAACACAGTGAGAAACTTTTCAGTTTCTTCAGTTTTGCATATGCACATGCACACAATATATATATATGTATATATATGTATATGAATATAATTATACATGTATAATTATCATATTTTTGTAATTTATAAGTACACATATTTATAATGTATATTAAAATTTTTAAACTTGTATCCTGCTCATCTGACCTGAACAACTACAACATAAATCAGTGTAATTGAAATGAAGACTTGTTTTTTCAAAGAACCAACTATTTATTTTGTTAATTTTTCCGATTGTTTCTTTTGTTTCGATTTCGTTGATTTCGGCTCTGATTTTAACTATTTCCTGTCTTCTACTACTTTTGGTATTGGTCTGCTCTTCTTTTTCTAGTGCTTTGAGCTGTAGTGTTAAGTCGTTTATTTGTTGATTTCTACTTCTTTTTTTGAATGCACCCCATGAAATAAATCTTCCTCTAAGTACTGCTTTCATAGTGTCCCAGAGATTTTGATATGATGTGTCTTTGTTCTCGTTTACTTCTAAGAATTTTTTTATTTCCCTCCTGATGTCTTCTGTTATCCATTCATCATATAATAGTGTATTATTTAGTCTCCAGGTATTGGAGAAGTTTCTGTTTTTTATTCTGTCATTTATTTCTAATTTCAATCCATTATGATCTGATAGAGTACAAGGTAGTACTCTATCTTCTTGTATTTACTAACAGTAGCTTTGTGGCATAAAATATGGTCTATTTTAGAGAAGGATCCATGTGCTGCTGAGAAGAAAGTGTATTCGTTCTTTGTTGGATGGTATATTCTATATATGTCCGTTAAGTCTAAATTGCTGATTGTGTTGTTGAGATCTATAGTTTCTTTATTCAATTTTTGTTTGGACGATCTATCCAGTGGTGAGAGAGGTGTGTTAAAATCGCCTAGTATTATTGTGTTGTGGTCTATTTGATTTCTGGAATTGAGAAGGATTTGTTTGACGTACGTGGATGAGCCAATGTTCGGGGCATAGATATTTATGATTGTTATGTCTTGCTGATTTATGCTTCCCTTAAGCAGCATGTAATGTCCTTCTTTATCCCTTCTGACTAGTTTTGGTTTGAAGTCCACATTATCTGAGATGAGGATGGATACTCCAGCTTTTTTGCTGTGTCCGTGTGCATGGTATGTTTTTCCCCATCCTTTCACCTTTAGTCTATGGAGAAAGAGGGAGAAAACTCAAATTACTAAAATTCGGAATGAACAAGGAAACATCACAACAGACACGAGTGAAATACAAAACATAATTAGAAGCTATTTCGAAAATCTATACTCCAACAAAACAGAAAACCTCGAAGACATCAACAAATTTCTAGAGACATATGAACTACCTAAACTGAACGAGGAGGACATACACAACTTAAATAAACCAATTTCAAGCAATGAAATAGAAGAGGTCATCAAAAGCCTACCAACAAAGAAAAGTCCAGGACCAGATGGGTTCTCAGCCCAGTTCTACAAAATCTTTAAAGAAGAGCTCATTCCAATACTCCTCAAACTATTCCATGAAATAGAAGAGGAGGGAACCCTACCAAACTCGTTCTATGAAGCCAATATCACCCTGATACCTAAACCAGACAGAGACACATCAAGGAAAGAAAATTTCAGACCAATATCCTTAATGAACATCGATGCAAAAATTCTCAACAAAATTTTAGCAAATCGCATACAAATATATATTAAAAAGATAGTGCACCACGATCAAGTGGGTTTTATCCCAGGGATGCAAGGTTGGTTCAACATTCGGAAATCAATAAATGTCATTCACCATATCAACAGACTTAAAGTTAAGAATCACATGATTATTTCAATAGATGCAGAAAAAGCATTTGATAAAATACAGCATCCCTTCATGCTCAAAACACTAGAAAAAATTGGGGTAATGGGAACATTCCTAAACATTATAAAGGCCATCTACGCTAAGCCCATGGCTAATATCATTCTAAATGGTGAAAAACTGAAAGCGTTCCCCCTAAAAACTGGAACAAGGCAGGGATGCCCTCTTTCACCGCTTCTATTCAACATCGTCCTTGAGACTCTAGACAGAGCAATCAGAGAAACCAAAGAAATTAAAGGGATACGAATAGGAAAAGAAGAACTCAAACTATCCCTGTTCGCTGATGACATGATTATATATTTAGAGGAACCTGGAAATTCCACCAGAAAACTTTTAGAACTCATAAGTGAATTCAGTAAAGTAGCAGGTTACAAGATCAATGCTCATAAATCCAATGCATTTTTATACATAAGTGATGAATCTTCAGAAAGAGAAATTAGGAAAACTACCCCATTCACAATAGCATCGAAAAAAATAAAATACTTGGGAATCAATCTCACAAAAGAGGTGAAAGACCTCTACAATGAGAACTACAGAACACTAAAGAAAGAAATTCAAGAAAACCTTAGAAGATGGAAAGATCTCCCATGTTCCTGGATAGGCAGAATTAATATCGTCAAAATGGCTATACTACCTAAAGTGCTATACAGATTCAATGCAATTCCAATTAAAATCCCAATGATGTACCTTGCAGAAATAGAGCAAGCAATTATGAAATTCATCTGGAAGAATAAAAAACCTAGAATAGCTAAAGCAATCCTCAGTAGCAAGAGCGAAGCAGGGGGTATTGCAATACCAGATCTTCAACTCTACTACAAAGCAATAGTAACAAAAACGGCATGGTATTGGTACCAAAATAGACAGGTAGATCAATGGTACACAATAGAGGACATGGACACAAACCCAAATAAATACAATTTTCTCATACTAGACAAAGGTTCCAACAATATGCAATGGAGAAAAGATAGCCTCTTCAACAAATGGTGCTGGGAAAACTGGAAAACTATATGCAATAGAATGAAATTAAACCCCTATCTCTCACCCTACACAAAACTCAACTCAAAATGGATCAAGGACCTCGGAATCAGACCAGAGACCCTGTATCTTATAGAAGAAAAAGTAGGTCCAAATCTTCAACTTGTTGGCTTAGGATCAGATTTCCTTAACAGGACTCCCATAGCACAAGAAATAAAAGCAAGAATCAACAACTGGGATAGATTCAAACTAAAAAGCTTTCTCTCAGCAAAGGAAACTATCAGAAATGTGAAGAGAGAGCCTACAGAGTGGGAGAATATCTTTGCCAACCATACCTCAGATAGAGCGCTAATTTCCAGAATCTATAAAGAACTCAAAAAACTCTACACGAAGAATACAAATAATCCAATCAACAAATGGGCTAAGGAAATGAACAGACACTTCACAGAAGAAGATGTACAAGTAATCAACAGATATATGAAAAAATGTTCAACATCCCTAGTAATAAGGGAAATGCAAATCAAAACTACCCTAAGATTTCATCTCACCCCAATTAGAATGGCGATTATCAAGAATACAAGCAACAATAGGTGTTGGCGAGGATGTGGTGAAAAAGGAACACTCATACATTGCTGGTGGGGTTGCAAATTAGTGCAGCCACTCTGGAAAGCAGTGTGGAGATTCCTCAGAAAGCTTGGAATGGAAACACCATTTGACCCAGCTATCCCACTCCTTGGCCTATACCCAAAGGACTTAAAATCAGCATACTACAGAGATACAGCCACATCAATGTTCATTGCTGCTCAATTCACCATAGCCAGATTGTGGAACCAACCTAGATGCCCTTCAGTTGATGAATGGATAAAGAAACTGTGGCATATTTATACAATGGAATATTACTCCGCAATGAAGAATGATAAAATTATGGCATTTGTAGGCAAATGGTCGAAATTGGAGAATATCATGCTAAGTGAGATAAGCCAATCTCAAAAAACTAAAGGACGAATGATCTCGCTGATAAGCGGATGAGGACATATAATGGGGGGTGGGACGGGCTAGCATTAGGTTTAGGGTTAGGTTTAGAGTTAGGCTAAGGAGAGCGGTAAGAATGAAGGAAAGAAGGACTATGTAGAGGGAAAAGAAGGGTGGGAGGGGTGGGAGGGGTGGGGGGGAGGGGAAAAATAAAATAAACATCATTACCCTATGTAAACGTAAAAAAAATAAAAAAAATAAATAAAAAAAAATAAAAAAAAATAAAAAAAAAGAAATGAAGACTTGTGTAATATATCTAAATTTGTAACCCATTATAACATTAAATTATCAATATCATTTTTTGTATGTGTTAAAATATCAATGTTTCTTTGAATTGAAACATCACAAACTGAATTTGAACATTGATATACCTTTCTTCCTCAAGCCTGCAAAAAGTAGTTTAACAATTTAAAAACGTATAAATTCTCTATTTTGGTCAATTTTTTCATATCTGCGACCAAAAGACCTGACAGGAACAATTGGAAGAGTAAAAGTTTATTTTGACTCATAGCTTCAGAGGTCTCAGTTCATAGATGACTGACTCCATAGCTCTGGGCCCAAGGAGAGGCAGAATATTATGGAGAAAGGGCATCGTGGGAGTAAAGCATCTCAGGACATGGGGACAAGGAAGCAGAGAAAGAGCTTTACTCACTGGAGACAAAATATATACCCAAATTCATGGTCCCCTCCAGCGGCCTACTTCCTCCCCATATCCTATCTGCCTATAGTTAACACTCAGTTCATCCATATTACTGGATTAATGTACTGATTTTGTTAAGACTTGCATAACCCAATAATTTCACCTCTAAACATTTTTGCATTGTCTCACACATGAGTTTTTGGGGAGCACCTCATGTCTAAACCATAACATCCACAAATATAAAGAAAACAGAAGAGCAAAAACCCATATGTCAATCAACTTTGGAAGATGACAGGGTGACAGACAAGCAATCCCTAACTTAGAAGGTAAGGAAGATGATATCTGTAGAAAAATTGAGAATCAACAAGCAGACCAGGGAAAGGCTCAAGAAATGGAGTAAGAGATAGCTCTCCTGAAAGTCTTTAAAAGGATCAGTTGGATCCTAAAAAAGGCCTGAAGCACTTGCATCTGGGAAATTACTTCTATCTGGTGATAAAGGAAAAGAGGAGATTATTCATTTGGGGAGATTTAATTGGAGACTCCCAACACTTAGAGATCAGGGCAAAATTCAGAGTACCAGTGAGGCTAAGCACTCAATATATCAATAAAGTAGAATTCCATATATTTATTTATTACCCATAGTTAAAATAAGAATATTGGAGAATCTAATTGTAAAGATTTATAGACCCCTACCTAAGGCAAGGTCCTAATAAGACTAACTCTGAATTCTCACCATTTAAGAGATCTGAGAGTAGACAAACCTTGTCAATTCACAAATAGCTTAAAGTCACTTTTTTAGTGCCTCTCACTTAGGTATAAATAATTAGCAGACATTTGAGGACAGGTAACTGATATAAAAAGAGAAACAAAAAAAAAAAAAGGAAAGGAAAGCAGAGAAAGAAAGAAAAAAGAAACAAGCATGTAAGCAAAAGTAAATCAAAGGAACAAAGAATGGTAGAGCCTGTGCTTAGCATGAGTGGGACCCTGGTTCAATTTCTAGCCATCCCCAGATCCCTCCCTCCATAAGAAACAAAACTGAATTGGGAAAAAACAGAATATGTAGGGAGTATTAGGAGACTTCAGCTTTACTTTTAATGATCAGAGAACAACAGAAGACAATGTATTGATGTTATCACCTCCAATAATTTTTTTTAAAGCACCACAGCAAAAGAAATTGTGACTATAAGAAAGAACTTCTGGAAATTATAAATAGAAGAACAAAAATTGAAAACAACTACCCCTGCCACCACAACAACGAAACTACAAAAAAGTTGAAGGTAAAGTTAGGGATATGCTTGAGAAAGTTAGAAAAATAACAGTGAAAGTGAATGGATATGAAGTGTCCCCCCAAAGTTCCTGTGTTACTGTTGGAATGTTCAGAGGTGAAATGATTAGATTGTGATAACTGTAACTTAATAAGTGGATTAATTCATTAGATGGGTTAATGATTTGAAAGTTACCTCCCTTTACTGGCTGGTGGTGGATGGCTACATGAGTCACTAGAAGTGTGACCAGGAAGGATATATCTTCTCTGCAGTCTCTTCCCCTTTATCTGTTTCCTGGCTGCCATGCCCTGAGCTGGTTTTCTCTACCAAGCTCCTCTACCACGATGGGCTTGCTGTCTCATCTTGGGTGCAGAGAAGTGGATTGAGGCAACCATGGACTGAGACCTATGAATTTGTGAGCCCAAAATAAGCTTTTCCTCCTCTAATTTGTTCATGTTCGGTATTTTGGTCACAAGCAAGGAAAAGCTGACTAACACAGAGAGATTAGATAGTAGGAAGAAAAAAAGATTAAAAGTAATAATCAATGAGTTTCAACATTCAACTAAAATATTAGTGAACAAAAGAAAAAGTACAGGGGGAAATAATTAAAGAAAAAAAAGAAGAATATTAATTAAACTAAAATATATAATATTTCATTGAAAAAAGCAATGATGTATACCTAGCATAATACATTAAAAGAGGCCTACATAAGCTGGGTGTGATGGCCAATGACTGTAATCCCAGCAGCTCGGGAAGCTGAGGCAGGAGGATCTTGAGTTCAAAGCCAGCTCAGGACCTTAGCAAGGCCTTGAGCAACTCAGTGACACCTTACCTCTAAATAAAATATAAAAAAGGTCTGGGAATGTGGATCAGTGGTCAAGAATCCTTTCTCCAGTACCAAAAGAGGCCTACATAAAACATCTTTTTAGTGAAATTCCATGATCATAGAAACAAAAATAAGACTATAATCTCACAGGGAAAAATGAACATATTAAGAATCTAAAATAAGAAGGTTATCTGCATTTTTAATATTATTCCAACTAACAGAATGGAAATTTTTAAAAATTCCAAAAATGTTTCAACAGACCAGCAAAGTACCTTCCCAAGGCTACTGACCAGGAAGTCTTTAACACCTCCCTTGGCTACACTCAACTTTAGACCAACTTCTTCCTTACTCATTAAGTCCCTGATCTCCCTTTTCTTAGAGTGCTTACTTTGGAAATGTTATCATTGTGAATTATTTCTCTGCCTTGTTGAGTGTAAATCTTTTTAAGATGCTGAGAAATTTTTATAGCCCAGGAATTTCTCTTTTGAAGACCTTAGAGACATCCCCTTGAAGTTTAATCACCAAGGAAGGTAGAGCCCCTCTTTCCCTGGGAGGTTAGAAGTCTAACTTCAGCAGTCGCTTTCCTCCAAGTTATAAAATTGCTTCCTGTCATAAAGGTAAGGAGGGTTTTCTTTTAAATGAAGTCAACTAGCATGCACGGGTTGCCTGTGATTTCCCCACCTGAGTTCTTCACCCCAGCACACACACTTTCAGGTTTCTAAAATAACCTTTATTATTTTAAAAAAGTTAATATGTGCATTATAGGAAAAAAAATATCAGAAGCAAAGAACAAAGTTTTCTGGTCACAAGCAACTTAGCTGCAAGTGTCCTTCCAGGTGCTGTGTACTCCTGTACAACATCCTACTTCATGTGACTGAGATTGTAGTGTGTATAGTGCTTTTCCGTACATCATGAATATTCACAAATTCAAAATCCCATAGCTATGTGAGTATCTTTGACAACCAAGAGCACACTACATCAACTCAATCTGTTAGAAAAAACTGTAATCCTGTCTTTCTTGGGGACAAAAATTTTCACTGAAGACAGAAATGGCAACAGGCCTGTAGATAGACGTATTGGCAGAGTTACAATTAAAATACTGCTTTTCCTTAATGCTCAATTTAAAAGAAATAAAGCAAGTAAGTATGTTTCAAAGAGTTCTTTATCAGATTTCTACAACTGAAATATTATCAGGAAAGCATATTCCCAGCAAATAAATGTGCTCTATAGTACAGCCATAAGATGCACACAAATCAGTGACTCTCATCCAAGTGTAAATCTGAACATACTTGCTCCTGTCTCTCCCTGTATGCATCCTTCTACCCTAATGAATAAACCCTAACATACATTGCCCTTAAATCCTAATACACATTTCATGCCCAAAACACATCCTATCAATTATAACTAAAAGACATTTACAAATTGGATAGTTCACTATCTCTATCTTTTCTATTCACTCTTACCTCAGGACATATAGATATTGTGAAACCTTAGCTATTGTGAAAGTGTGAACTTTGTGCAAAAAATAAAATAAATAAACACAAGTGCTTTTTCAAAAAATGCACACATAAACCTATGGTTATAATCTAAAACTGTTTTCCAGACATAGACCCCCACCTTAGTTCTTAAAAACTCATCAGCCCTTTTTTTTTCAATTGAGTTGCAGTACTAGGGATTAAAGCCAGTGAGTTCTACCACTGAACTACATTTGATGTTTTTTTTTTTTTTTTTGAGACAGTGTATCACTAACTTGCAGAGAGGCTGGTCTTAAACATGATCCTGAGTGGTTGGGATGGTAGTTGCTAGCAAGCCTGGCTTCAGACTGAGTTCTTGCCATTTTTCTCTATTGAAGTTGTCTTGAATTAAGTCTTTTCTGCCTGTTTAAATTCATCCAGTGCAATTTTTGCTTTGACACAACTATAGATTGTATTTCAAAATAGGATATGTCACAGGAAAGAGAAAAATAGAAACCCCTACTTGATGGTGAAAGACATTCTAAACATGAACTCTCAGAGGTTGAGCGCATCAGAATACATTGGGAGGGAAAATGGAGTCTTAGCTCAGCAGGCTTTAACAAAACAGCAGAGACGGTGGCTTAAATAATAGAAATTTATTTTTCACATCTCTTGAGGTTGTGAAGTCTAAAATTAAGTTGTGGACAGTTCCTGGTGAGACCCTATGTCCTGGCTTATAGCCAGCTGCCTTCTCACCGTGTGTTCACATGATTTTTTTCCTGGGGGGCAGGGATCTGTCTTCTTATAAAACTACTAACCTCATCATAGGATTCCACTCTCATGACCTAATATAAACTCAATGACTTCCTGAAAACCCTGTTTCCAAATGCAATTACAATGAGGGTTAAGACTTCACACACTGTTGGGAAGGAGGACACAAACAATAAGCTCATAGTAGACAGTTTGAGAAAGAAAAAGAGCACCAATAGAACTAGCCAACTTCTACATGAATTTTACTACATCGAGAGGAGATAAACAGTTCTAACTGAGAATTTGCTGCTGAACTAGTGCTATGGCATAAAGAAAACTCAGACCAAGAAGTGCCTAGTCAGCTACTAACTCCAGTGAAAATAAGTTATACAAGAAAGGGAACATAAACATTATACCTTAGTTGCCTGTGCTCTGAATAACATTTATGTGCTCAACATGATATACATGCTAAATAAATGTTGATATAACTAACATTATAATATAAATATTTTGAGGGGTAGGGAATTGGAGAAGGTACTTTCAGGTGGTAGGCAAAAGAGAGCTAAATCCTCAACTACCATATTGGGAATAAAAAGCTACCATGTTTTTTTTTTGTTTGTTTTTATTTTTATTAAAATATTTTTTATTTTATAGACACATTTTGATTCATTGTACACAAATGGGTACAACTTTTCCTTTCTATGGTAGTACACAATGCAGACTCACACCATTCACGTAATCATACATATATATAGGGTAATACTGTCTGTTTCATTCTACTGTTTTTCCATCTCCACCCCCTCCCACCCCTTTTTCCTCTACACCATCCAAAGTTCCTTCATTCATCACTTCCCCCCATTACCCCCCCATGGTTATATATTGTCATGCACTTATCAGAGAAAACATTCAGCCTTTGGTTTTCTGGGCTTAGCCTATTTCACTTAGCATGATATTTTCCAACTTCATTCATTTACCAGCAAATGCCATAATTTTATTCTTCTCTACAACTGAGTAATATTCCATTGTGGATATATACCACAGTTTCTTTATCCATTCATCAATTGAAGGGCATCTAGGTTGGTTCCACATTCTAGTTATTGTGAATTGAGCTGCTATGAACATTGATGTGGCTGCATCACTGTAGTATGCTGATTTTAAGTCCTGTGGGTATCAACCAAGGAGTGAGATAACTGGGTCAAATGGTGGGTCTATTCCAAGTTTTCTGAGGAATCTCCATACTGCTTTCCAGAGTGGCTGCAATAATTTGCATTGTATGAGTGTGCCTTTTTCCCCACATCCACGCCAACACTTATTATTGCTTGTGTTCTTGATAAGTCATTCTATTGGAGTTAGATGAAATCTTAGGGATGGTTTTAATTTGCATTTCTCTAATTACTAGGGATGATGAACACTTTTTCATGTATTTGTTGATCACCTGTATATCTTCTTCTGTGAAGTACCTGCCCATTTCCTTAGCCATTTATTGATTGGGTTCTTTGCATTTTGGGTGTAAAGTTTTTTAAGTTCTTTATAAACTTTGGAGATGAGTGCTCTGTCTGAAGTGTGTGTGGAAAAGATTTTCTCCCACTCTGCAGGCTCTCTTTACACATTATTAGTTGTTTCTTGTGCTGAGAAAAAAACTTTTTAGTTTGAATCTATTCCATTTATTGATTCTTGCTTTTATTTCTTGCACTATGGGGGTCTTGTTAAGGAAGTCTGGTCCTAAGACAATGTGATGGAGATTTGGACCTACTTTTTCTTCTATTTGGTGAAGGGTCTCCCATGTTCTTGGATAGGCAGAATTAATGTTATCAAAATGGCCATACTTCCAAAGGCACTATACAGATTTAACACAATTACAATTAAAATCCCTATGACATTTCTCATAGAAACAGAAAAAACAATCATGAAATTCATCTGGAAGAACAAAAGACCTACAATAGCCAAAGCAATCCTGGGCAGGAATCGTGATGCAGGAGGTATTACTATACCAGACCTTAAGCTCTACTATAGAGCAATAGTAACAAAAACAGCATGGTACTGGCACCAAAATAGACAGGTAGATCAATGGTACAGGATAGAAGAGACGAAGGCATACCCACATAAGTACAGTAACCTCATACTAGACAAAAATGCCAAAAACTTACAATGGATAAAAGATAGCCTGTTTAACAAATGTGCTGGGAAAACTGGAAATCCATATGCAGTAAAAGGAAAATAAACCCCTATCTCTCACCCTGTATATTTTATTTTATTTATTTTATTTTATTATTTTATTTTTTAGTGGGTACCAGAAATTGAACTCAGGTGCACTCGACCACTGAGTCACATCCCCAGCCCTATTTTGTATTTTGTTTAGAGACAGGGTCTCACTGAGTTGATTAGTACTGCACCATTGGTAAGACTGGCTTTGAACTTGTAATCCTCCTGCCTCAGTCTCCTGAGCCACTGGAATCATAGGCATGCACTGCTGCACCCAGCGATACTTTAAATAAATATCAAAATAGAAGTTACAAAGAATTATAGAAGTTGGTGGTCAAGTCAGGAACCTGGGGTGGAGAGTCTGTAATGTAATTGCTTTCCTTCTTATGTTTGGAAGTATTGTTTGATTTATAAATGGCAGGTGTGTAAAATTGAAATACAATAAAAACAGAAACTTTGTGAAGTACAAAAGTATAGACTTGTTAAAAATGAAGATGAAAATAGTCACAAAGTAAACGATCAGAGGTGGGAGACAAAGGGAGAAATGGGGTGGGGGAAGAGAGGTATAAAGAAAAAAGTCATAAAAGCCTTAATTTTATATTCTTAATTATGTCATGGGATGTGCAAATGTCTTTGGCCTTGATGGATACGTACATGCTGTACTAATTAAAAGCAACTTAACTAGACTAAAATACCAGTTAGAACTGCCACAGAACAACTGCTCACTAGATCACAAGCTACACCTGAACTACTTAGTATTTTGTCATTCACAACCTAGGACGACTATGGTTCTGGTAAAATATGTTAAGAGTTGTAAAATTATGAGGTCTTTAAAACTGCTCTGCATCCATCTACGTGTTAACACTGTTTGTCCTAAATGAGCTATTTTAGGAATTTGTCAACCTCTGGTCCTTGGACCACACGCTGCCATACTCATTTTCAGCAATTAACCTTTCCTCTTACCTCACAGAGAAATTGGACATCATTCGATCACACTTCTTTCTCACTCTTAAATCCTATACCTTCAAATGTATTTTCATTTTCACCTATGCATTCTCCCTCTCTCCCTCCACAGGAGTGTTTTAAAACTGGAATTAGTGCCTTGCTTCCATGGTCCTGGTGGTCTCTGTAAAGTTCCTATCTAATACAGTGAGTACCATCGACAATCCAACTCTACTGTTTGTATAAAATCTGCTAAAGTCCAGGAATATCTGGTAAAACATTCCAAGCCCAACTGTTAGAGAAGTCATTAGAAAGACTTAATGTGTTTCTTTTATTTAATCATTTTTCCTTGTTGCATATTTTCCTCAATCCATACAATCCAATATCATCCTTTACCTCTATCATGAAGCAATGCTACTAAAGAGAACAATGGGACAGCTTTTGACTTTGCAAAAGAAAATAAGATATTCTCCATCATGCCTGCCAACTTTCATGCATATTGTTAGCAAATTCTGAAGGTTCAAAAATCATTTTAGTATCAGGGATCCCACATTAGTTCATAATTGTTCTTTGCAAGAAATCCATTCTCTGGACCTGATCTCTTTAATTTCCATGGTTATCCCCCAGATTTACTTTATAATTCCTCCTTCTTTACTGATCCTTTTCTTTTGCCATAAATACATGTTATGTTTCTCCCAAGATAAAACACATCATTTCAATACCTTCCTCTAGAAATTTTCTTCTCACTAAATGTTCTATATATTTCACCTCATTAATTTGTCTTTAAATGGCTCTTCTCATCTAAATCTATATCACTTCTATCCTTTTCTACTTATCATTACCACAATGATCTTCTGATGCTATTCTGATTAGTTTTTTCCCTCCAACTGTGTTACACAAGTATCTGTCCTTTGAGTTTCAGATCCACATATCCAGTTGTTCAGTAGATGTATTCACTTCATATTCCACAGACGCTGCAATTCAGTGTGTCCAAACCTGATATCAGATCTCTCTCACATGCCTCTTCATTCCTCTCCACCATAAACCAGTGAATGCCATTGCACATAATTGTCCAAGCAGATTTCTGATCATCCTTTATGTCATTTTTTCTTTACTGTCTATATCCTAAGCATTGCCATGAAATACAAATCCTATTTTGTATTCATAAATACAAATATCTCTCAAATCTATCCATGTCCTTCAATTTTCACTGGCACTCTCCTTATTTAGGAAAATTTTATTATTTCCATGAGGATATTTGAACTAACTCCATGGCTGTTATTTCTAATATCAATTTTTTTCCTTTTTTGCCCATTCTCCTGAGGAGAACAGTGCATTTGTAGTGAATTTCATAAATTACAAGAATGATCCTGAGCTTTCCCAGTTTAAGAACACTAATGGTTCCCAGTTCCCTATTGCCCTAAGAATAAAGCTCTAACATCCTTACCCTACCTTATAAGTAACTTTAATATTCATTTCCTATATTCCTCTTCAGCTTAGTCCCCTCGTCTTGAATTTCAATATTTCATCTTACAATAATTGTTTTTGTTTTGTTTTCAAGTGTGAAATATTCACCTCTTCTGGACTTTTAGATATCTTGTTTCATTTTGCTTCAAACAGTTCCTTCCTTTTCAAATCTTTCTCCTTAATTTTCCTCAGGTTTGAGTTAGCTTCTCTGAATTTTCTAGAACTAAAATAAAATCATACCATAGCATAGGGACTTAAAATAACAGAAATTTTATTCTGTGGACCAGAATTCAAAATGATGATTTCAGCAGACCATGCTTCCTCTAAAGTCTTGAAGGACAAGGTGCCATACACCTCTCTCTAAACTTCTGATGGTTACTGACAATCCAGAACATTCTTTGACATGTAAATGCATTATTTCAATTCCTTTCCCTCTTCAGGTGACATTAAGGTGAACTTATTTATGTCTTTCTGTGACCTTCTTATAAGGACAACAGTCATTAGATTGAGGACCCATTATGATTTGCATATGAAGTGTCCCCCAAAAGCTCCTGTGGTGATGCACAAATGTTCAGAGGGAAAATGATTAGATTATGAGGGCTATAACCTAATTAGTGGATTGATCATTAGATGGATTAATAATTCGAATGTAATAACTGGATGGTAATGCAGGCAGGTAGGTGTAGTTAGAGGACGTAGGTACTAGAGGTAGGCCTTTTGGGTTTATATTTTTGTCCCTGTGACTCAAGCTCTTTCTGCTCCTTGATTGCCATGATCTGAGCAACTTTCTTCTACCATACACTTCTGCCATGATGTTCTGCCAATTAAGCAGCACAATGGAATTGGCCAGCCATGGCCTGACCCTCTGAAACCATGAGCCCCAAATTAAACTTTTCCTGCTCTGAGTTCTTACTAAGAATTTTGATCACAATGACAAAAAACTGACTAACACAAGTCCATCCTAATCTGGCCTGTGCACATCTTAACTGATTTTATCGGTCAAAGGCCCTATTTTCAAATAAGGTCCCATTCTGAAATTTCAGTTGGGCATAAATTTGTGGAGAACCCAGGTCAAAAACTCTTTTTACTTTGTCTGTTAAAACTGAAGAACTCTTAGCATAATCCTTATTACTTTTTTGAGGGGGCAGGTACCAGGGATTGAACCCAGGGGCACTTAACCACTGAGCAACATCTCCAGCCCTTTTTATTTTATTTTATTTTATTTTATTTTATTTTATTTATTTTATTTATTTTATTTTAGACAGGGTCTTGCTAAGTTGCTTAGGGCCTCTCCAAGTTACTGAGGCAGGCTTTGAACCTTTGATCTCCCTGCCTCAGCCTCCCAAGCCACTGGGATTACAAGTATGCACCACCATGCCCAACTCCTTGTAACTTCTGTTGAAAATTCCTACTAAGCAATTTTGCCAATTGAGTAAAGACAGCAAACATGCTTACCTTGTATTCCACTTTAGCTTCAGTACCAAGTACAGTGTCTGACAGATAGAAAGCTTGATATATATTTAGGAAAAAAAGAAACAGTAAAAGGAAGAGAGGATAAAATGTTTTTCTTAAAATTATTATGGTATCCTCATAGTTTTCAGGATAAAACTAAACAGACCTTCAATGTATGTCCTGCTTTAAAATAAAAATATGCATTCCCCTTTCTTCTAATCTCCTTCAAATCGTTTTTAGAGCAAAGCCCAAAATAAAATAAAATCTTAAACTAAGATATCTGAAGGTGTGCTGCACTTCATTTGGTCAATCATTCTGATTATGATGAATTAGTAGGAGTGGTGGTAGTGGTAGCAGTTTTGTCCTGCTTTGTCCTTCATCTTGCTAATCTGCATATCTTTCAAAACTTGAATCATTTATTTTTTTCTATTAGAAGGGGCATCCAGGTCTCTCCCCGCTTCATTCTTTTGTGATGGGTGCATTTCTGTATATTCCTAAACAGACTCAGTCACTCCACCACCCAGGTCCCCATCTCTGTCTCTATTCCTTGTGCTCTGTCTGCATCATACTACATGTCTGCTGGGCAGGCTGAAATGCCACAGAGCCAAAGTCCTTGAGAAGCCCTCAATGTTAGGATGAACCACCTTGGAATCAACTACTGATCATGCAGATCACTAACCAAAGAAACTCGTAGCTTTTCAGTCTTTTCTCAGATTCTGTCCTGTAGTTAGTACTAATCTATGACATTGCCCCAAAGTTCTCCTAATATCCCTTATCATACTCTGCTATTTACTGGTCTTTTGCTACTGCTCCTAAGTAAGAGCCCCAAAGGCATGAATAGCATTTTGACTGTGGTTCTCACTGTGTCAGAGGGCCTGCAGTATGGTAGGAACTAATAAATACTCAGGCTATATATTTTCTTTTCATATCTGTGTAAATCATTTCACAATCTTCCTTGACCATGTGACAAAAATTGAATGGAACTGTGGAGACATTAAAGTAAATTACTTGATATTAAAATATGTAGTTTTCACTTTATATAGAAAAAATATATTTACTTCGATAGGCAAAACACAATAAGTATATGTTTTTAAATGTAGGAAATTTAAAGCATATCCTACCTTTCTTTTCAGTTCTATGGACACTTGTCACTTGTGCTCATTTTTTTCTCCTAATTCGGTTTTAAGCTTACTTTGAACTCTTGAACATGCCATTCAAATGTACTTCCATGCCTGTCATTAAGTCATTCACTGTTGGATAAGCTACTCATAACTGTTTGAATTGAGTTACCACAGATTCTAGCTTAAAATAAAGTCAACAGGTGCTCTTCAAAATTATTAGTTCTTCAAAGGTACAGACCTATGCATAAATGCACCCATTTAAGATTGACAGGTTCATCCCATTTTGATGAGAAAACATACACTTAACATTTAATTTGCTGCTTTTCTGAACATTTAAAATGCATTCTGAGTGGATTCTTCAAATTTTAAACACAATCCATTCCTTGTTTTCTCTGATGCTTATTTCTATCATTGATTTCTGCTTTTATTACCAAATTGCTTTCTCCTCCTAGAGTAGCTAGTCCTGCATCAAAAGCATGCATTGTTCTGAGATCAGATTGACTGGTTTTATATACAATGTGGTATAAAGCCTTGTGTTTCATTCCCTCCTATTGTCTTGTTTTCTTATTATATCTACTGCTGTGAGGAAGAGTTGGGCTCACAGACTGATTCAGTCATTCTTAGCAACATGAAACAATATTTTCAAACTTGCATTGTGGGCATGTTTACCTAAATGTCCTACCTGAAATATTCTAATGTACCTGCTGCTAAAATTAGCATGCTTTGAAGAGAAACAATGGTTTCTGGTGGGGAAAAAAATAACTAGAAAATGGAAATCATTGCTTTAATCTTCAGTTATTAAAATATTGAAAGGACAATTCTTTTTTTAATTTCCCCAAAGTTTGCATTTTCAGACGTTTACAGCTTTTTTTTCTGTGCTATGCTGTATTTTATAAAGTAATCAAAAAATAAAAAAGACTTGAATTCTTTCAAAGCTTTGAATATATCCTCATGATCAGTTTACCACTTCTCTAATTATGGGAAAATTTGGGTAGAGGAAAGTATGTATAATTATTCTCATATTATACGCATTGAAAATAATCAATAATTGCCAATAACTACCAGACAATATGTTGCATTTTCTTATTAGAAAAATAAGTGAAGAAAATTTTATATGGCTAAATTTACTTATAGTTACAACTGATTGATCATTTTCTAGGACAACATTATTTTGCCGACAAGAAGGTTGAGGTATTTTTGGATATTGTATGAACTATTTTGAAGCTGATTTTTTTTTTTTTTTTTTGTCTGCTTGGAATTCATAGAATTCTGGGGTCCCAACCTTTGTTTGAAACCTCAAATAATTATTTTAGTGTAAGTTCACAGTTTGTTTGCCTATATAATCTCTCATAAAGTTAATTGAGTTCTCATCTCTGATGGCATGGGTCTCATGTCAACAGGCACACCAGCAATTCTCTTTGAGTCATGCCTCTTTCCTGGATTTAATTTGTATAACTTAAAGTTTGCAATGCTTCCATGGGAAAGAAATGCCTTCATTTTCTTTTCTTTTCCTTGAGATATATTTTCCCAAGGAGCAGAAAAAATTGCTGAGTAACATTATATCCATTATAAGGTTTTAAAATCGGTGTTATAACTGTATTCCCAATGTTGATCCTTAATCCCAAATTTTATGTGGCCTTTTTAATTCAAATTCTTTGTCAGCTTTGTATATTATAGGTAGAGATGAGCACCCTTTAACTTCCAACTCAGAGAGCCTTCCAACTCTGTGTTCTGCCTGTTTTCTTTAAATTGTTTGTAAAACAGCCAGCTCTTTTCTGGGCTCATGTCTTTTGCACTCTCCTGGCAAGTGCAGCCAACAGAAATAAAAGCATGCTACACAATTTTTTTCACCTCTTTATTTAAAGATAAAGCTTATTAAGTACAATATCTTCCTTTGGAGTGATCATGTATAACTTTCTCTAAATATTTCAACTTCTGCATGACATGCATTAGTATCTTTCCAGCCTCTAAGAAAAATTTGCTACCAAATACTTGCCCTCAAGACCAGTCCCAAATATTTTAGGATATCAGTAAAGGAAGTACCCTGTTCCAATACTAATGTTTGTATCAGTTATGATAGATAGATCCAGTTATTCTGTGGAAAATATGGAATTGAAAATCTTAGCATCCTAACAGCATTGTCTTTGTATTTATTTATTTATTCTTTCATTGCACCTCAAATTAAACCCAGGGGTGCTTAACCACTGAGCCACATCCCCAGCACCTTTTTTAATATTTTATTTTAAGACATGGTCTCACTGAGTTGCTTAGGGTCTCTCTGACCCTGAGGCTGGCTTTGAACTCCCTATCCTCCTTTCCCAGGCTCCTGAGCCTCTCAGATTGCAGGCAAGCACTACCTTGCCCACCTATCTTTTTCTTACATATGAGATGTTATCACTTTTCATTACAAAGGCTCTTTTCAGTATTTTTAAACATTTACAGAGTTAGGAGAAAAATAAGAAAGGATGGTAAACAAAGTATTATCTCTTTCAACTCAGAATCACATGAGATACTTGAGCTCACATTTTATCAATCAAGTAACCTGATGCATGGGGTTAAATAGTATACACCAAACAGTTTCTGTCCACCTGGAACATTACAATTAAAATTTATTTGGAAATTGGGTCTTTGCAGTTGAAATTAGTAAAGATGAGGTCCTACTATATTAGGGTGATGTTAGAAAGAAGTCATGTGAAGATGCACAGACACAGAATAAAGAAAGCTATATGGAGATTAAAGCATATTGGAGTGATACATTTGCAAATCAAGAAGCAAAAAGAATTGCTGGCAACTGCCAAAAGCTGGGAGAAAGACACAGGCCAGTTTCTCCTGCAGAGCCTTCACCAAACCTACTTACTTCTTGATTTTGGAATTCTGTCCTTCTAGACTTTGAAAGAATACATTTCTGGGTATTGAACCACCCAATACCACCCAGTAGTTATTTGCTATGGCAGCCCTAGGAAACTAATTCTAACAGGATGTTTGAATTCTAAAGGGTGCAGATGAATAATCTTCTCATAGATGGGGCACTAAATATGACACAAATTCTAAGCATTACTTATTTTAAATGGATATGACAACAA
Source organism: Sciurus carolinensis (assembly GCF_902686445.1). Classification (NCBI taxonomy): domain Eukaryota; kingdom Metazoa; phylum Chordata; class Mammalia; order Rodentia; family Sciuridae; genus Sciurus; species Sciurus carolinensis. Next base: position 49,587,950 of record NC_062217.1, on the reverse strand, counting down.
TGACAGGAATTTTTTAAATTTATTTTTATTGTAACAAATGGGATACATCTTGTTTCTCTGTTTGTACATGAAGTAGAGGTATACCATTTGTGTAAACATATATTTACATAGGGTAATGGTGTTTGATTCATTGTTATTTTTCCTCCCCCCCCCACCCCTCCCACCCCTGTTTTCCCTCTATACAGTCCTTCCTTCCTCCATTCTTGCCTCCCTCCCACCCCCATTATGTGTCATCGTCTGCTTATCAGCGAGATCATTTTTCCTTTGGTTTTTTTGAGATTGGCTTATCTCACTTAGCATGATATTCTCCAATTTCATCCATTTGCCTGCAAATGCCATAATATTTATGACTGAATAATATTCCATTGTATGTATATATACCACAGTTTCTTTATCCATTCATCAATTGAAGGACATCTAGGTTGGTTCCACAATGTGGCTATTGTGAATTGAGCTGCTATGAACATTGATGTGGCTGCATCACTGTAGTATGCTGATTTTAAGTCCTTTGGGTATAGGCCAAGGAGTGGGATAGCTGGGTCCAATGGTGGTTCCATTCCAAGCTTTCTAAGGAATCTCCACACTGCTTTCCAGAGTGGCTGCACTAATTTGCAACCCCACCAGCCATGTATGAGTGCACCTTTATCCCCACATCCTCACCAACACTATTGTTGCTTGTATTCTTGATAATTGCCATTCTAATTGGGGTGAGATGGAATCTTAGGGTAGTTTAGATTTGCATTTTTCTTATTACTAGAGATGTTGAACATGACAGGATTTTTGAAACCAGTTTTCTAATTTGGAACCTTTATTCTGAAGTGATGGATGGTATTAATTTTTCTTTGTTTCTTTATTTCTTTTTCTTTTCTTTTCTTTTTTTTTTTTTTTTTTTGGTACCAGAGATTGAATCATTTGGCCACTGAGTCATATCCCCAGTACTTCATTTATTTAATTATTTATTTATTTTACATTGAGACAGGGTCTCACTAAGTTGCTAAGGCTGGCTTTGAATTTACAATCCTCTTGCCTCAGCCTCCTGAGCTACTGGGATTGCAGGGATATGCCACCATGTATATCCAGTTGGTCTTTATTTTTCTTAGTTTCTCACTTCTGAGAAAAATTAATTAAGCCAGGTTGATATCAAGTGATGGTTTACATAAAGATAAAAAATAGGTCACAAGTAGAGATATTTGGAAAATGAAAAAATATTTTTATTTGTGGGGCTTTTGTTTTTGTTTTTACATAACCAATATAAATGTCTTAGTCCTTCTAAGCAGCTATAAAAAATATATTAGACCAAGCAGTTTTTCTAGAAAAGTATTTCTCACTGTTCTGAAGCTGGGACATCCAAAATTAGGGTTCTGATAGACATGACATCTAGGAGGGCTCTTTTCCTAATGTTCTAACACTAGCAAAAGGGTATTAGGGTTTGAGATATGAAGTTTTTTGGAAGGGGGAACACAAGCATTTAGATCAGAGCACCAAACATTCTGAGTGTAAATAAGCCCAATAAATAAACTTTCTTCCAGCCATTTTGTTTTGTTTGCTATTAGAAAGTAAATAACGCAACCTCTGAATTACCTATGGTTTTGTTTCTGAATTAGAGTATACTCACTTGTATAATATTTGTTCCTATTAAAATATGTGATTTGGATTTTTCTTGTAAAACCATAATTATAGAAACCATGGAGACCCAAAGGTTTAGAAGTAGGGAAATCAATTCAGATAAGAAGATGAGTTTAAATAACAAACCAACATCAATCAAACTTTAATTCTCTTAGCAGGTCAGAAACAATTGATTTTTCGAGAAAAATAGAATGAGCATGATTTCTTTGAAACAACTCCTCTAATAAAGCAAATGTGTATTATATCAGCAAATGACCTTATTTAAGTTGGGAATTTACAGTTTTGGAGCATCACTACATTTATCCTTTGTTTTCCTATTAGTTGAGGTTTATGTTACTTAATCAAAATGGAGGCAGTGCTTGGAAAATGTAATTGTAGAACACACTATTCCCCATTAATGGTAGCACTCAGTATGCAACCCAGTCATTTATTCACCCTAATCCTAGATGGCGGCCAGCTCTGTCATAACATTGATACTAGGAAGTGAGCAAGAAGGACTGCAGTGAAGGCCAGTAGAGAATTTCCTTTTCTAATTTTTATACAGATGGGGCAGAGTAACAGTGCACTGTCAGCCTACAAATGAGGTTATTCAAGAAGAAAGGGAAGGCTAAGTATTGTGTAAATTGCATTTTGCTAAGAAAAAAAAAAAAAAGATTGGGAGAAAAGAGTTTGGATTTTGGATACTGGTAAATTTTTTAAGATTATAATGAGAATTGGGAAGGTAAGTACTTTTGTGAAGCAAATAAAGGTTATCAAAGCCCATACAGTAGATCCACCAAATTTTATATTTGTGAAAAAAGAAATAGGAGAGTTTTAAGACTGACATAGAAGGTTCTTGAGACCTATGATGGGAATCACTTAAAAACCAAACACAGAACTGAAAGATGCGGGGTGAAAGGAAAAGCAGGAAAACACAACCCTAAGAGATGGAGGGGGTCAGTTCCAGTACTATTTCCACTGGGGTTCATTCACTAGACAGGCAAGGATTTTCATTTAAGGATGAGCTGTAGGCTCTGGTCCCCAAAGGTTTGAGCAGCTCATGGTGACATCTGTTCTCCCTTCTACTTGTTTGGCAAGGGAAGTTGCTCAGCTGGGTTGAGGTTGATTAGGCTAAATTTCAGCAAACAGGACAAGATTTGGGGGAAATTCTGGGTAAGATATTTTGGGGCAAGAAGTAGAAATCAAATGCCCTGAATAAATAATGATATAATTTTGAAAGATCATTTTCCAAGGTATTAGCCCCACCCATTGACTTGCTTATCTAAACAGAAGAAGGCTTTTGTAATGATTTTAGTACTTGAAATTATGCTTTCTTTAATCTACACCTCATCATGTTAATATGACTCAATTTACTTTGCTCATAAGGGGGTTTTGTTGGCACAAAATTCAAATGCTCTTAAATGCATTTTTGTATGTATTTCTGATATTTGCCCACACACAAATATTTAAGTATGTAGATGTAGATATATATATATATAATATTATATACATAAAGGTAGATAAGTGTATTAATATTTAAACTATTAGAAATACACCCCCATTCAACAATATATTCATGATTCAAAAGACTTAGATTCAAGAAGTAACTAAATAAGGACTTTTGAAAGATAAAAATACATTTGAAATTGTGTGCATGTGAACTTACACATTAATTTTTTCAAAATATCTTTGGGGGTATTCTCAAATGTGTACTTTGTCAGTTCATAAGAATAAAAAGTAATTTAAGCATTAAACATATGGCATGATGTTTACAGGACCAGAAAAGCAAAATGTCTCCATTCTATTTTATTTCTATTAGTGATAAAGAATGTGGGTTTGGAAGTCTGACAAACCCAAGTTCTGAAATTCCTTTAAAAACTCTCCAGCTGCGTGATCCTGGGGAACTTATCTAACTTCAACCCTCTTCTTACTTTGAAAATGGGTTGTTTCTTCTCATTGGAGTTTTGTTGAACATTAAAAGAGGCACTCAGTAAATATTGGTTATTATTGATCTCTTGTATGAATGAAATCACAACTGGGAAGAGTAAAACTAGCATCGGGAAGTGTAATGTATAAAGCTGCTCCTCCACTCATCAGGTACGGCCATTTTCCCCACCTCCCAACCACTTGTCAATCTGTGAACATCCTGGCTAGCTATTGGTTCATCAGTCAGCTTGCAAGTATCCTTCTCCGATATTGGTCCCCTGTTAGCCCGGCAGAATTCAACTGTTTACTATAGCTTCCCTGCCATCTTTTCCATTCTTCTGTCTGTCCTCCTCACTTTTCTCTATCCTCCTGGCTTTCCACTCTCTCTAGCATGCACCCTTTCTTTTCCTTTCTCTTTTCCTCTCATTTTCTCTCTTACCCTGCAGGGAGACACTCTGTTTTCTTAATAAATTCCCTTATGTGATTTCCCATGTCCAGCGTGGTTTTGTGGGATTTCCTTACATCTGGTGCCGTGACTTGGGATGGGTCCTTCCACTGTCACGAGTGGAACCTCATCTGACGCCCCAGTGCCCCCCTGCACATGGCTCCACCTTCCATTCTGCCTGGTTGCTCTGCTCTGCATTTATCACCGGACTTCAGGTTGGTGAGTAGGCCGGTTCCCCTAGGCCGAGTTATAGTTTGGCTGACCCCTGTAGTCGGTCTTATCTGCCGGGTGGATTCCTGATTTTATGGTGGAGATTCTCTCTCAGGGTTGAGGCTCATCTCGTACTCGCATTCGCCCTCGAAAACCCTGATATCAGGTCCTCAACTCTTCTCGGCTTTTGCCTGTCCCCACATGGATGTTTGTGTGACAACACCATCTATGTGTGCCTTCTCGTCTCCAGTCAACTACTCTGTGGCCTCTGGACGCCATGGCACAGACTCAGTTGTATCAGTACCCACCATGGAATCTGGGTCCTCCAATCTGGCAGATGCCACCCTGGGAACCCTTCGCCCGACCCCCGGTACTTAAAGCCATCAAAATCCGTTTGTGTAATGGCACACAGCTTCCGTGAGTGAGCGGGCAGATGGAAAGGGATTCCTTATCTTCAAGTCTCTTCTTTCTTGCTTCTTGGCTCTTCCTGCAGGCTCAAGTGCCTCCAGACCCTGCTTCTCGGTCTTCCCCTGCTTCCCCATGTAATATAAGCAGCCCCATTCGCCAAGTAGTGGGAGATAATTGTTTAACAATTTTCTGCATCCAAACCTAAATTAATTACTAACCAGTAAAAGAGTTAAAAGGACCTAAGCATCAAGCTTCTGCTAGAACATTTTAGCCCCTTTCAGATTCAGATCTCAGTCAAGGCTTACATTGAAATGTAAATGGAGGAAGGCCCTGTGGGAAACCAGTCTGAAGCCCAAGGAAAAAAAGTGTCCATTTTAAATTTCTCCTGGGTTACAACTCAGAATACTTTTCTCCCTTTCACCTTTTCTTTCCTTCTCATTTTCTCTTACTTTAATTAATAACCATTATCATTTTTCTTCTAGGACTTTTGTTTTTCTTAAATGCTATATTTTTGAGCTCACAATTTTGATCCTACAAACCTAGGTTAATGTTTTTTGATCAGTTCTTTTTACCCAACTCTAGAGTTATTTTTGAACATCCATTACATTGCAATGGAGATAAATATTACAAGGTCTTTGCTTTTGTGTTAAATATAAGCGCACCTAAAAATTAAAATTTTAAAAATGGATCCAAATATTTTTAATTCACGTGATTTAAAGAGGTTCAATTTAAATTGGGTAAACTAATAGAAGTAAAATGTCCTTAAAATTAACTCACAAGTCTCTAGGTGGTCAAACTAATAAAATGTTGATGTTTATAAAATGTCTAACATCAATTTTTCTAGGACTTTTCTTTAACAGGTAAGAGACGGCAAATACTCTTGGTACACTTGTCTGATATCTTGGTTTTTCTACAATAAGATGAATGAATTAGAGTCGATATGTATGGAATTACTCAGATGTGTTTGTTAGAGACATCTAATTAATTTACAAAGTTATTCCATGAAGTAACATACTTAAAAACATTATTCTTTATATATTAAATGTGTTCATATTTTCCAGGTATACAAGCCTTTAAAGCAGAAAATTTATCAAGCTGATATTCTCCAAATTAAACTTGTCTGTAATGGTAAACCTATCATTTAATGTTCTATTATAGGACCTGTCATCAATAGGGTATATGTAAAATGACATTTAAGAAAGAGTGTAATGCACAGTAGCAAAAATGGAACAACAGTGACTGAAACTGGGGTCTCTGATGACCTCATGGCTGTGGCATGCCTGGTGCCTGGGAGTGCTCCTGTGCAGGGGCACAAGATGCCTAACTGCTATGGCAGTACATTGATCTCAGGCACACAGCTCTTGGGCAGGAAGGAACGCTTTTGCTAGATAACCAGTGTTTCATCAGCTCCCTTCTCTGGTTCCTGTCCACCTTACAGTAACTTTGGAACCTAACGTTGCACATATATAAAGAATGCTGACATAACTTTAGATCCGTGTTTCCATCAGAGAACAGAGCTCCATCTGATCTCAGCTTAATCTTCAAAATCTGTGTTTATAACCTTTATTTTCTAATACTCCTTTGCCCCTCACTGAAAAGCCCCACGTTACCTGAGATAAGGCTCTGCCTCACAATCCTGCTGCACATTAGAATGACTCCAAAGTAAGCCAGACTTTAATTCATTTAAAGTTGTGTTCAAAAGTTTGATGTTTGATGTAAAGATTACTGTGATCTCAAATGGGAACTCAGCCAAAATTCAAGATAGCTATTGCACGAACTGAATGTTTTACTGTTGATGATTCCATTTTGTATTTTCCTTGTAAACTCTAATTATTGCCTGATCAATATTTTGCAGAAGTATTGCTTCAACAGCGAACATTATAAATTAACTTGGAATAGTAAGCCATCACCTATAGGACAGATAATGTAAACCCCAATTAGATAAAAGGGGATAAATAACTGTAAAGTTATAGTCATTGAAGCTAAAGCCCAGTACTCTTACTTTATGACTGGTGAGACTGACTCGCTTGATGGTTAAGATCAAACTTAGAGATTGAGATTAAATACAGAGGTCAAGAAAAAGTCCATATTTGGATCTTGCCCTCAAAGTCAGTCTGAACCCAGGGAACAAGAGGACTTCTCCAAGGAGCTTTGCAACTCTGGGTCACACAGCCTCCTGACCAAGGAGATTAATGAGACCACTAGAGGATGAAAAATCACTCAGTGCATCTGCTGCAGAGGAGGGTCATGGAAAAAGGGAGACATCCCTGGTGCTTTCAAGGAAAGCCACCTCATGGAGGAGACCCTGCCTAACCAATGGCACTGGTGGAGCTAAGAAGCTGCTCTTAAGTTCTCTATGAGTGACCCCTGTGGGAACTCAGTTGACTCTTTAACAGACAGGAACAGGTCACTTTGACCAGCTTGATCTTACACACCTAGCAAAACAGTTAAAACCAAAATATAGCCATTCTTGGGCATTTAAAAGAAATAATACTTAAATGTAACTTAAGATGTACACTTGTGTTAGCCCACTAGAATAAAGACTAAAAGGTACAAAAGAGAGATTCTTAAGCAAATATGCCTGATAACTATCAAGAGAAACTGCCAAAGTCAGAAGTTTTTAGTCAGTTTAAGGTCTACAGACACAGGTAGGCTTAATCTATGTTTGCTAGTATCTCTACTAAATGTTGTGTTTACAGTCCTGATAACTTAGACAATGTTAAAGTTCCCAAATAAAGGCCTTGTCCTCTCCAGCCTTTGCTAAGCCTTGTTATGGGAACAACTTCTCAGTTCTTCCACCCCCTGGTGAGGAATTATTAACTTCTGTCATCTTTATGATATGCATTGGCATGTTCCAGATTCTGCAACATTTATATTGTATCAATCTCATTTCAGTACTCATGTCTTTTGTCCTTCTCTCATAGAAGCACTCATCCCCAGATGCCTTTACAACCTGCTCTTCCCAACCGGACTTTTACCATGAACCCCTCAATTGACCCGATTTCTAAAAAGGGAACTCCAAACTGCTTGCCCCATGCTGCCCCCTTCCAGCTTGAAGAAGCCAGATTGGTCATCACCCCTTTTCCCTACAGCAGTGAAGGAGTTCCTAGAATTAGAGGGGTAAATGAAGTCAGAACTGGGGACAGGCAGTTAGTGTAGAAATAGGGGATCAGTCAAATCAAGGAAATGAAGTCCGTGAAAACCATCTGCCTTTGGAAGTCTGGAAGGAGAATGGACTTTTTACATCTCACCTGCAAAACCAACCCCAGTCACTTAGGCAGGAAGGAGAGAGAAGTCTTCAAAAAGAACTGGAGAGCAAAAGATTTTCTTATAAAAAAAGAAATGGGGGAATGTAATGTATAAAGCTGCTCCCCCGCCCATCAGGTGCAGCCATTTTCCCCGCCTCACAACCACTTGTCAATCTGTGAACATCCTGGCTAGCTATTGGTTCATCAGTCAGCTTGCAAGTATCCTTCTCCGATATTGGTCCCCTGTTAGCCCGGCGGAATTCAACTGTTTTACTGTAGCTTCCCCGCCATCTTTTCCATTCTTCTGTCTGTCCTCCTCATTTTTCTCTATCCTCCTGGTTTTCCACTCTCTCTAGCGCACACCCTTTCTTTTCCTTTCTATTTTCCTCTCATTTTCTCTCTTACCCTGCAGGGAGACATTCTGTTTGCTTAATACATTCCCTTATGTGATTTCCCGTGTCCAGCGTGGTTTCGTGGGATTTCCTTACAGGAAGAGGAAATTAAAGCCTAATCTAAAGCCTAAGAAGATTAAAAAAAAAAAAAAAAAAAAAAAAAAAAACAAATAACAAAACAAAACAAAACCCTAGCTGCTGTACTTGAGTTAAAAATGTCTGGCTTATATACTTTACAAGAACTTTAGTTTCACCAGTCGGGGTTAATGGACTCTACTGGATATCACATAAGTACTGCCTGCATGAGATGGGGTCCAACTGTAATGTCTCATTTTTCAAAAGGAGAAAGAGCTCAATTTCAAAAATTTAGTTTATTCTAACATTGCTTATCAAAAGAGCATTGTAATAATTTGGGATGAAAAAGATCGTTCGCAAACAACACAAAATCTTTGAGTACAATTGGATGAGATGAGGAAATAAATCAATTTGAATATATCAAAGGTAGCTAGGAATGCAGCATTATGCCTGGTGTTATGTTAATCTTGAGTCTTTTTTTTTTTTTTTTTTGTCCATTAGTTAGCAAGAGGCCAAATTGCTGTCCTTTAATCCTTACTAACTTTGATTGTCTACTGATAACTGAAGTGAGGGCAGTGAATAGTTCATTGGGGTAGCTGGAGTGGCATATAAAGTGTGGGATTACTACTATCCGAGTTCTGCTGGAATTTAGGGGTTTCCATTGAAGTAAGAATTTCAGTCCTAAAATCAGGAAGGTCTCAGACAAACAGAGACAAGTTGGTCACAATAAATGAAAGGAAGTAATAGGGTCCCAGAAATGTATTCAGATCACCACCATACAAAAAGTACATGGACATTGTCAGGATATCTTTTGTATTGGAATCAAAGAGTGGAAGTTTCTTGAGTGTTGGAGGTACCCTAAAAATACTAAATTCAAGATCTTACTATGATAAAGCACATTTTATTTCATGTAGCATTGTAAATATTTCACATTTATAATCATACCATTTAATCTTGTAGTAACTCTGAAATATTTACTATTATCCTTACCTCCTAGGTTTAAGAAAAATCTGAGGTTAAGGAGAAATTAAGTAACTATCCTAAGTTCAGATAACATGCATAAAGTGAATGCCTGCAGTTGAGAGTGGATATATGTACAGATTTAGTAGATTAAAGGGAGGATGGGAGTCTCATGGCAATTAACTCTTGGCATATGGATTTCTATTAAAGGGAAAAGTCAGAAGTCAAAAATAGAGAAAAGGTAATGCTTTTGAAACTAATGGTCCATGATTTAGTAGAGATTTAAGTGGCATCATCTCTTATATTCCAAAAGTAGCTGAGGACCAGAAAGCTCTTGCAAGGAAGGACTGCTGCATCAGACCTCAGGAAGTTCCTGATTAGATGTCAGAATAGAAAGTCCAGTCCCCAACAAATCCCTGGATTCAGTCTACTCAGGCTGCATTTGTAGGCAGAGTCACAATCTGATTGTCAAAACAAACATTGCCTATTGACCTCACTGGACACTGCCAACCTCCCTAGTGACCACAAGTTTTGGGAGCTTGTCTTGGGACACAGTTTGTGAGCTTCTGCAGATACATGTCACGACAGGACTCCTCTCATGGTCAAAGCAGAAAATGCCACTCATTAGAGCTTTGTAGCTTAGTGAAAATCTGGAGGGAACTTTCTTGGTACTTGAACCATTAACATCCTCCTTAGTGGGCTGTTAGCAGGAGAGAAATTATCCCAAGAGTTACCAGGATGGGAAGTGGGGCTTAAATCCTCCACTCTGAAAAATGAGAATTACTGGTGTGATGTGCATGTCAGGGTGGAGAGGAGGAGGAGGGCTTAGTGGTAGAAAAGAAAACATCTTAAGACTATGGTTCAACCCTACTATATGGTTCAAAGGATTGTCCATAGTAGATCAATTGTAAAAGAGTCAAATATTAGTTTAATTAAAAAAAGAAAAAAAGACAAGGCTGGGATGTAGCACACTGGTGTTTTACTATGTGTACTTAATGTATGTGAGGCCCTGGGTTCAATCCCCAGTAAAACAACAACAAAATCAAATAAACAAACACACAAAAAAATACCTGTTCTGAGAATAAGAAAGTAAATTCCCTATCTTTGGAGGTCTTCAGGCATAAACTGCATTCCTCTGATACAGAAAAGTTTCAAGAAGTAGAAAAGTAAATGGATTAAATGATCTTTATGTTCACCAAGCACCGAAACTACATTATTAGGATTAGATGCCAGATTTTTAACCATATTTTCCATTACTCTGTCCACAGTGTTTTCTATAGTTTTCTGTGTTCTTGAAATGTATCATAACAAGTCTCTTTTACATCTCATTGGCCTAATATCAAAGTAAAAGTCACTTAATGGATACCAAGACAGTTCCCAACTTTAACCTATCTTGATTTAATCATTTAATGACTTTCATTGTATCAGAAACACACACACACACACACACACATACACACACGTACAGTTTATTTTTTCTGAGTCTTTTTCTCCAATCCATGAAATGAAGTAGTTTTTTATTCTCAATAATGTGTGGTAGAACATGTAAATAAAATTCTATATAATTTTTTAAAAATTTATTATGGGTAGCAATTATTCTAAGTATCATTAAGATGTAATTTTATCATGAAAATACTCTATCAGCAAATTCTAATAAAAATGTGATAATTTGCACAATTTTCTTGTGATGAAGGCAATAAAACAGGTAAATATTAGGTATGTGAGTGAATTCCTTAGAGTCTTTGGGTCTCACTTGTATCCCTCCTTTGGGTCTCCACAAGGAGGTCTTATTTACTAAGAAAAGTGTTCAAGTGAATTAGAAGAAATAAAAACAACCTTGTTTATATATTGCTGTTAACTTTTGTTAACCATAAGACATTGTGATAAGGTAAATTCATGTAGATACTTTTTGGTTGGTTACTGCTTTTAGTCATCATAATCTCATTAATCTATTTTCTTCCAGTCATTGACTCCTCCTTCACCCCTTTAGAATTATCACCTTTATTAATTCTTGAAGAAAACAACTACTACAAACTTCCAAGGTGTCAAATAAGGACTGGAGTAAAATATTGAACAACATAGACAATCTCCATCATCCAAGGGATTGGTGTGTGACAAGACTAGTTCAGAAAGCAGTTCCTATACAGAGTGTTAGCAACTAAGAGAGGTAAAGAATAAAGGGTGCCATAACAGTCAAAGAAGATGATAGACAAGAAAGAATTCACGAAGGTTGTAACTTCAAAGCTGAAAATTGACATATTGACCAGAAAAAGTTATCAGAGGGCACCAGGTAGGGAGAAAGAGTTGCTCTAAGTAGAAGGAATAATTTATGCTAAAACTTCAGGGTAAAATTAAGCATGGTGTATTCAGGAACAAAAGAACTTCATAACTAGTAAAGATGGGGAGGAATAATCAAAGAAAATATTTAGATATATGCAGAGGATAACAAATTAAAAAATATCAAATGGTGTTCAATTCTCCATACCAAAAAAAGTACTAAATGCCATATTAAGTATATTTGGAATTTATCTTGAATGCATCATGAAAAGGGGTGCATGATCATATTTACTTCAGAGAGAATACTATTATTATATAACATTGTGGTTTAGATATACGGTGTCCTCCAAAAGGACGTAAGACAAAGCAGGAATTTTCAGAGGTGAATGATTAGATTATGAAAGCTGTAACCTAATCAGTGGATTAATCCTAACTATAGGCTACGAGGATATGGCTAGAGGAAGTAGGTCACTGCAGGTGTGACTTTGGGTTTATATTTTGTTGCTGGTGAGCAGAGCTCTTTACCTCTGTTTCCTTGTTGCCATGTCCTGAGCCCGTTTCCTCCCCCACACTTGTCCGCCATGATGTTCTGCTCATTCATGGCCCAGAATTATGGAGTTGGCTGACCATGTACTGAATCTCTGAAACCATGAACCAAAATTAAGGTTTCCTCGTCTACATAGTTCTTGCCAAGTCATTTGGTCACAGCATTGAAAAGTTGACTGAAACAGAGGGAAGAATAAATTATATAGACAAGAGGAGGGCAAAAACTGAATGAAGGTAACTTGGTGAAGAGATTTTTGCTACAGTCGAGGTTAGAAGAGTTAATGGTGTTTGCACTAGGGTGGTAGACTTTAGAGAACGTGGAATGCTATTTCCAGGATACCTAAGTTGAAACAAGAAGACTAGGTAGTTGAAGAGAGAAGGAGAAATAAGAGTCAAATATGACATACAGTTTTCTGGTTTAGGCAGTTGACGCCATGTGATTTCTGTAGGTAAAATAAGAAAGTGGTACAAGGAACATGGGAGGTGAGAGGTTTTGTTTGGGAGAAAGGTCTTGTAGAAAATGAGTTAAGTTTGTAGGTATCTTGGCAGCCAGTAGATAACTGGATAAATTACCCAAAAAGAGAAGAGGAAAAACCTTGGACTGATCCAGGAGTAACACTCAGAATTCAGGATAAGCAGTTAATGATATCTCAAAAATTCAAAAAAAAAAAAAAAATGACAGAAACCAAAGAGGGAAAACCCACTTCAGAATTTAGATTAGTCAGCAACACCAAATGCTCCAAAGATTGAGTAAGGTAAGGACATTCAAACATTCAATAAATTTGATAACAAAGAGATAATTAGAATCTTCCACATATAGTTTAATTAAAATGACAGGGAATAAAACTAGGATGAAATGGATTATAGAGTGACTAAGAGTCAGGAAATGTAGACAGTAATTGGAACAAATATTCAATAAAATTTGCCTGTGACAGGAAGGACAAAATGAAACAGCAGCTAGTAGCTATATGAGAATGGGTGCTGAAGGAAAAGGCTTGGGTTACTCAATTTGAGGCACACCAAACACAGTTAAGTGACAATGAAAGGGAGTAAACTTTTGCAACATTGAAGACAAAGAATGTCAGATAGCAGCAATAAAGGATAACAAGAAGAACCTGAGAAGATGGGGGCATTGGAAGAGTAGAGCTCTTTGGAGAATTTACCAGCAGAATTATAGCTGTTCTTCCGCTGTAATTGCTCTTTATTTTTCCCTTTTCCTTTAGACCCCAAAAGTCCAGAACACAGAGATGGATAGCCTACAGAAATATCAAAGGTTTTTTAAAAGTGTCATGGTATTTCAATCTTGAATGAGGACAGATCATATTCAGTTTGAACTGACAAAATAGCTCCTCAAAGAGTCTGAAATTTGAACTAAAGGAAAAATAATAGTGATTAATCTTTGCATAGCATTTTAAATTTACAAAGCATTTTAAAACTCCACAGTTTGAATTCTACTTAAAATTATTGCTATAAGAAGTATCCATTACACATTTTTGTTATTAGTACGTTGATTCATAAAAACACGGGATATTTATTGTCTTTATTGAAGTCACATGATTTGAGATGAGATTATGAGGTAGTCTCAGAGAAATGAAAATAGTCCCAGGAATACTTAGAGACAGTTTGATGTAGACATTCCGCACATCAGAATCCCTGGGCTCTGGCACAGAATTAGGCCAGGCATTTGAATCAGTCAAGGCATTTGAATTTGGGCTTTGAGAGCCAGCTTTATCCCAGCATAGGCAAATAATGGGTCGTCATGTTCTTTACTTTTTCTTACCTTTAAAAGTTGACTGAATGGCTTACTCATTTTAGCTTTTATTTGAATGCATGTCAAAAGAATAATGCAAAAATAATAATTATGTGTTGTAACCAATAGATCTGAATTGAACTAGATGGCCTCTAGGGATTCATTTCATTTCTGATTTATGATTTTAAGGTGTATCTGTCAGAATCTAACTAGGAAAACAAAAATCAATCTAAGTGTTTACAACTTGGGGAATTTAATTCAGACAATTAGTTTCATAGGTGAAAAATATCTATCCAAGAGTCAAATGTGGGCAGGGTGATTACTCAGGTAATTGCAATAGCAAAACCCACTACTACCTTACACTCAAGGGCAATAAAAAAAGAGTTCAGTGTCCAAGGTCATCCAAAGTAAGCTGTGAACATGAAAGGCTACAGAGGGAGCCACAAGCAACAGCAGATATAGGAGCAGTGCTTTCTGGATAAATCACCCTCCACCAACAGTGAGGAAGGATTACCCTAGTTTCTTTCTCTTTGCCCCATAAACTCCCACCAGTGTGCCCATTGATTGAACTAAGCTCCAGGCAACATTAGACAAGAGCTTCCTGGGATACCAAACAGAAAGTGGAAGTGGACCCCAGGAGCCAAGATTGGCTCAGAAATGAAATTCTTTTAGAAATAAAGATAACAAAATCTCTGGAAAACAAAATGAAAAACACAAATGTCATCATCATTATTATTATGCTATTCTTAAACCAACTATCATTGAATTGTTGTATCTTTTCCCTCCATTCTGCAGCAGATTGTGTTGGCCCCAGGTATATTTCTTTCCTATCTCAAAATTAGTGCTCCAGAGTTTCTGCTGGTTAGACTTGTGCTCATTCAGGTCTTCCTGGAAATAAGAAATCAGTTCTCTCTCTTTTGGTGATTTGGTTGCATGAAAATAAATAATTTCTGTTCTGAAAATTTTGGCATACTTCTCTGGGCCTCACCAAAGAGGCATGTTTAGTTCTATACCACCTTATTTTCTAAAATTGGAATATATTAGCTTTTAAAATAATGCTTCTACATTATTATATCTTATACATCTTATGTATTGCCTAAGTGTATTAACATGTATTATATAAAATAATAATATACATTATTATGTATTACATATATTATATCATATCTGTGTTTCTATCCATAATTTATCTCTAGTTTATTTTATTTATCCATATTTCTTCTTCTGTTCTTTTTCTTAGTGCTTCAAGACTTTTTCATCATTTTAAAACTTTGTGTGAAGAACTTCCTTTAGTCTTCTTCAGAGACTAAATCTACTAATGGAAAATTCTGTTTTCTTTCTTTCATGTATGTCTTTATTTTCCCTTAATTTGTCAATCATTTCCCAGATATCAAATTAGTTGTTCAGTCTTTCTCAGTATTTGGAAGATGTTCTAGCACTTTCTTTATGACCTCCTTAGTTTCAAATGAGAAGTCTGCTGTGATTTGAATAGCTGACCCCTTGTAAGTAATGTGTTATTTTTCTCTGGCATCTTTCAAGATTACTTTTGTTGTCTCTAGTTTTCAGAAATTTAATTACAGTGTTTCTTCAGATAAAGTTCTTTAAGTTTTCTCAGCTTCTATAATACATGGGTTTAAGTCTTTCAGCAAATTTAGGAAGTTTTCTGCCATCATCTCTTTAAAGACTCTTTCAGTCCCACTCTCTCCTCTCCTTGGTTTCCAGTGATGCACTTACGGATCTTTTGTTATAGTTCTACAGATCGAAGAGGCCCTATTCTTTCTGTTCATTTTTAGTCTATTTTTACTCTTTTGTTCAGATTAGGGAAATCCTAATTTCTGTTCTGAAATTGAATCTGTCAATTTCACAGATTCTATCCTCTGTTACTTCTACTCTAATATTGACCCAGTGCTTGTTGCAGTAAAATATCCATTGCTAATGCCTGAGGCACTGGCTATAAAGTGTTGCACTGATGTTAGAGATATGTTAGTCTAACTGGGGAATGGGAGCTCTTTTTTGGATTTTTATGCCATCATTACATTTGGGTCAATGATTTCCCTTGCTGGTTTTGTAGGGTCACCTCATGTTGTTGGGGGAAATTTTGCTGGATCCTGGCAAGGAATGCACTCACCTGGCCCGCCTTTGGTTCCTTGGTGAGAAGTTAGGCAGTATGGGGCATGGCTTGTCTCCTTTTATAGGGTAGGGTTTTGTAAAAACTTCACAGCAAGAGTCTCCCACCAGTCATGACTCCCTACATTTTGCGTTCTCATACTCTATTTCATACTTCTTCGTTGGTTGTCCAAGTCCTTTATGGAGTTTATGGTTGTGCTTAGTTTGAAGGAATAAGAAGAGACAAAATTGAACCATTTTGTTGAAACTAGAAGTCCTTTTTCTCTAAATAAATGTTCCCAACTCTATGAAATATTGTCCCCAGAGTCAGGTGACAATGTCTAGAGACATTTCTGATTGCCACAACTTGTGGGGAGTACTACTGGTATTTAGCACTGAGGTCAGTGTCCTAATCATCTTACAATGTACGGGAGAATTTCAAACAGCAAAGAATTAACCTGTCCAAAGTCAATAATATAAAGGCTTAGTTATCTTGATTTAAACATTTTCCTTTACTAAGATGAAAAGAAAATTAACTACTTTTCAAATTTATTTTAGGGATAGTTATTGATATTACTTTTTATATCTTCATTATAGCCACACATTCTATGACGTAAAATTTTAGCTTTCTAACACTGAAAAAACCTTCCAAATATGTAACTGAGGACTAGTAAAATTCAATTTAAAACATGATGTTTTCTTTAATTTGATACATGAATAAATCAGAATGATAGTTATTTCATCACACAGCTTTAAGACTGTCTACATTACATTCAGTCAATGAAAATTTTTAAAGACTAGGGACGCTTGCCCCTCCCATTACATTTCACAAAATTATATGCAGGAAGGTGGTTTGGGACTTTGGGCTTCATTAACATATCTTACCTTTTGAATGCTAAATATAATTTGGCATGCACTTTAACATTTATTTTCTAGTATCATATGATGCTCTAATTTACTCTTTATGCTAGTATCCAATTTGCTACTAATCTTTATGAGAGTTGAATAAAGATCCTGGAAACGTTGCTTCTTTAAACACTCCTTTAGATTGGGGAACTCCCAGAATTAAAGAAGGAATTATTGTGGTAGCTCACTGCTGAGCTGTGAGCTCTAGATCTATTGAGTTACTGTCAGGAAATATTTGTACTCTGCAGTCATACACCTTCTACCAGTGAGGTCTGAGTGGACTACCTCAAGATGGCTAATGCTTCTTGATGATATTCTTCCTTGGTACAGAGGAATTCTCGTCAATCTCACTATAGCTCTGCCCTTTAGAAGTGGTATGCTGGGGCTAATAAAGCAGACAGGTATTGCTCCTGAATAAACAGCTCATCAAAAGTATGAGAACAGAAGGTTTTGAATGTATCAAAGCAATTGGCACAGTTGTTTGCTTGTTAATTAGAAACACAAAGGCACTTTCCTCAAGCTGCCCAGACCAGGGGGCCATCTGTGTGACAAGAGTGTCTCTCTGATGATATGTGCAAATAGAGAATAGAGCTTAGCCAGTCCTCTCAAGGGACAGCTCACTGACCTTCCTGCTTCAAAATATATACAAAGCATATGGAACAAATGAAAAAAATTGGAGATAATCTTCAAATAAGATTCATTTTTAGGTTTGGTCTTCTGAAGAATTTCCTAGGGGCTTATGCCCTTGTTAGTTTTGATAATTGTTTTATTTTACTGCTACTTATTTTAGTAATAGTTGTAAATTTTTCTCATTTGTGGTAGCCAGGACAATTCCCAATACAATAACACATAATATAATTATGTTGATGTTTTCTATCTTCCCACTACATGTAAGCTTTGTGAAGGGAGGAAATACATCTATCTTGCTTAATGTTATATCCCAATACCTAGTAGCACTCTGGAAGGTGGTGAAGTAATGTGATGCTATAAAAGGTGTTTTTAAATTATTTTTGATTTTCTCTGATTTTATATTTACATTCAGCTTTGTAAACAAACATACTATTACCAAGTTGCTTTGCATATTTTCACCTTGCTACAATGTACCTGAAAGCTACAGAAATGCTTTCTATACCACACTAATATGGGAATTTAAATATCACTTCTCTCTGTTAATTCTATCTTCTAATTTTATTATCTAAATTGCCATCATAATAAACATATTCTTATGCCAAAAAGATATGTATGAAACCACTGGATTTATACAATTTCCTTGTTGACAGTTCAGTCACTGATAAAGAATGAGTCTCACTCTTTGGACTCTTTGTGGTTCACCTATACATCACCCAGAGATAAACAGAACAAGTTCACATGCATCATCACCTGTTTACTTGTTTTGGTAGAAGTATAGATGCTTCTCATTGTCTCCACTGTTCCTAATAATTCAGTGATAGCCCTATATTATCCACATATCAATTTACCCATATAGATAGTGAATCTTGAAACCAAAACCATGTCTTATTCCTCTTTGCATATTGGTTAAGTGTATTTAGGCAGTGTCACAAATAACAACATAAGTTATGCCTAATTAATGCTTATCAATGATTGGTTCTAATCGATCAAATAAAGCCTAAGTTTTACAAGATGGGTCGTGTGGGAACACACACGCACACATACACACACACACACACACACATACACAGTTAGTTGCCTACATGTCTTTCTGTTACTGATTTCTATCTTGATCATTGTAAAAAATAATTCAATCTGTCCGATTTCAAGTATTTTTAAACTTGTTAATGTGTATGATACAGTCAAGCATATGGTCTGTCCTGATGAATGTTTCATGGGCACTTGAAAAACATGCATTCTGACATTGTTGGGTAGGTGTTTTCATATATCACTTTGTTGATTGTACTGCTCAGATTTTCTGTCATAGCTGAATATTTATCTACTACTTGCATCAGTGCCTAAAAGCAGGACATTGACCTTTCCAATAATGATTGTGAATTTTTCTCTCTAAATACCTATCAGTTTTTGCATCATGTATTTTGAGGCTTTGTTTGCATGGTACACATTTAGAATTGCGTATCATTATGCAATGATTTTAACTTCATATCCTTTCATCGTAATGCAATTACCATCTTTACATCTAGTAATTTTATTGGTTTTGTGATCTACATAGTTAAGTTTTAAGACAGTCAGTCATTTTTGTTTATTAATAGTACCTGTATTTTCCTCCTTTGAAAAAACTTTCAAATTACCTTTGTCCTTTAGTTTGAAGTTAGTTTCCTCTAAGAAGCAGAGAGGTATTTTATTTTTAAATTCATTCTGCTATTCTCTATCGTTTGATTGGTATATTTAGATCACTTATACTTAAATAATAGTTGATATGTAAGCATTTTAGTCTGACATTTTGTTATTTGTATTCTTTTTTTCCCCTCCTCTCTGTTTCTTGTTCCTAACTTTATTTAGTTTTATCTCCCTATGAGTTACTAACACATATTTTACAAACTCATTTTAAGCCTATGAATGTAGTTTAGTGGTACAATATTAGCCTAGTCTGTACAAGGTTCTCGGTTTGAACACTAGCACCACCACAACAGAAACTCTTATCTTGATTTATTCATAGGATAACTGAGTGTATTTCTTTGTATATTTTTTATAGTGGTTGCTCCCCATGTTGAAATACAGGAAAATGATCAAAACTGAGATAAAGATAAAATGAGACAATATATGTTAAAATCAACAATAAAATAAAAGTACTGAGTAAATAGGTAAATACTAGAGATGATTATAGCACTTAATTGCTCCACTAGAAACAAGAGTAATTTGGTCTAAACCTATATTCATATATACTCCTCTATCTTCCTTATAAAAAACAAAAGAGTTTATTTTTCATTTAAAATTTTTATTCTATAATACCACTAGAATAGAAAGGGATTGTGCTCCAAAAAAATCCATTTTCTAATTTTTCTCTAAAGCCAAAAATATAGTTGATTACTAGGGATTCTGCAGGTCTGTATAGCTAGTCAATGCTTAGACAGGGACCACATTGACCACCTCCCACCTTTGCATGTAGGTGAACTCATATGATAGTTCTGGTTGAAAGGATGTGAGCTAAAATGTTATCACTTCCATGACAAAGATGGATAAGTACCTGAGTGTTTTTCACAGACACTTAAAAAAAAAATAACAACAACAAAAAAGCTTATCTGCTCCCCTTCCTGGCTGCAAGATATATGAGAGAAGTAGAAAATTAGAGATAGTGGCAGCCCAGCCACCCAAATCACTTTGGGAGAGCCACACAAAATGCCAGTAGACCAAAAACATCCTTATTTGATTTTGAATGAGAAATAAACCATTTTTAAGTTACTGAGATTTTGAGATTGTATGTTGCAGAAATTAGCCAACCGTTAACATACTTCCTTACAGAGAACTTCTATTTCTGATATTTTTCCTCTCTCCTTTCTTATATATCACCTATTCCTTCAATATTACATTATCATGATGATGAGCTTTTGATGATTATTCTTCATTCTCTGCCACCATGTGATGTTGCAGTAAATAGAACAGGTGAAGTATCTTTACTTTCTTCCTTGATGTTGGGTGCGACATGTGTTTTGCTCTCTGGTTAATTATATTTGGGCAAAAGTTAAGATGTACTCAGCTGCAACCAACACCTTAAAAAACAGTCTATGTTTCTATATGTACTCTTAAGTCTCTATGATCCCTCAACAAGGAGAATTTGCCCTGGACATGCTGATCTATATTATTCACTGTTCTAAGATGAACGAAACAGACATGTAACTGAAGCCTTTAGCCATGTCCAACTGACCCTCACTGAGAGAGGAGAAGAAATTAATGTGAGGCAGACTGAAATTTTTGGATTTGGAATTTTTAAAACCACCGTTATTTGTGCAATAGTCAATGAACACATACATACTTAAAAGTGAAGGGAATTGCCTTTAAGGTGCCCACTAAGAAAAGAAAAAGATAACTATACAAAATTCTCTTCTATTCCTGGGTTGCTGAGTGTTTTTATCATGAAAGGATGTACCTTTTGTTTCAAATGCTTTTTTCGTGTCTATTGAGGTGGTGATGTAGTTTCTTTTTCTTCTTTCTTCATGATATTAATGTGGTGAGTTATATTAATTGATTTTCTTATGCTGAACAATCCTTACATTGCTCAGATGAATCCCACTTGGTCATAGTGTCTAATCCTCTTAATGTGCTATTGAATTTGGTTTGCTAGTATTTTGTTGAGGATTTTTTGCATCTATATTCATAAGGGTAATTACTGGTCTTCAGTTTTTGTGTAGTGGTTTTGTCTGGCCTTGATATTAAGGTAAAGCTGGCCTCACAGAATGTATTAGGAAACCATATCCTCTTCACACTTCTTTGGATGCATTTAAGTAGGATTGGTATTAAATATTTTTAAAGGTTTCATGGAATTCTCCAGTGAACCCATCTTGTCTTGAATATTTCTTTAAGAGGTTTTTGATTCAATATCTTTACTTATCATAGGTCTAAAATTAGGTCACTAATTTGAGATTTTAAGTTTTTAAGTATAAGCATTTCTGACAAAACTCCTAAAATGTAAGAATTACTTATGTTTATTTTACACACATGTATGTATCTTTTTTAAATATATATATTTTTTAGTTGTAGGTGTACACAATACTATTTTTACTTTATTTTTATGTGGTGCTGAAGATCAAACCTAGTGCTTCACGTGTGCTAGGTGAGTGCTCTGCCACTGAGACACAACTCCACCTGCATGTGTGTACCTTTAAAATGGAAAGTGTTGGCAAAAATGTGGAGAATTATAAATCTCCATATATTACTAGTGAGAATGTAAAATAATTTTAATATAGTGGAAAATAGTTTGGTAGTTCCTTAAGAAGCCAAACAGAATTCTCAGATTGAACAGTTCTGTTTATAGGTATATACCAAAAAGAAATAAAAATGTGTACACAAGGAATCTTCTACATGAACATTTGTGTACAACTCAATATGGAAACAACTCAAATGCCTATCAATAGATGAGTGATAAATAAATGGTGGTATATAAAATGGCATACTATCATTCCATATAATCAGAAAAATGAGAGGTTTTACTACATTTATGTGTGATCTATCAAAATGTATAAATGCATTCTACTGTCATGTACAACAAATGAAAACAAATTAAAAAATTTTTTTTAAAAATAAAATAAAGCAGTATACTGTTCAGCCATAAATAGGAAGAAAGTACTGATGCAAGCTACAACCTCAAAAACATGATCAGTGGTAAAAGTCATAAACAAAAGTTTTCATACTGAATTTCTCCTATAAATATTATACTTCCAGAGTAGGCAGATTCATGAGGAATAGAAACTATACTAGGGGTACTTTGGAATAGAGAAGGGGTAGAAAGGATTGCTTAGTGAATGCTGGATATTTTTATGGTGTGATGAAATTATTTTAAAAATGGAAAAATAGAATTGATCATTGCACAAAATTGTGAATACACTAAATACCACTAAAATTACACTTTTAAATGATTAATTTATTTTATGTGAATTTGATTCTAGTAAGAAATATCCCAAAGGCAATTAAGAAACAATGATCAGATTGTAAACTCCTTGAGGAAAGTACATTTGTATCTCTTACCTAAGACTCCCATCGAATTGCTAGAAGTCAAACAGCTGAGTATAAATCTTTATTGTCCAAAAGCAATGTCACTGAGTCAAGGGCAACCTAAAATTAAGCTTTGTTAAATCAACCACAAAAATATATATTAGCCATTTTTCCATGTTGCCTATGTCTGCAATTGTACCTCTAAAAGTCAGGAGGAATTCTCCAAAGAAAACAGGCAACTTCTACTGTCTGCACAGGAACTGCCCTCCAGGTCCCTGTTGGTGACTGTGGCTGTTCACCTGGAGTGACAGTCATTTGAAAGGAGTGCTAACTAGAAATCTCTGCTGCAACCTGGCACTGAATTCCCCACAGGCTTTTCATGTTTTGGAAATTTTCTGTAGGTCAGCAGACATTGCAGCACCCCAACCCCAAGAAAAAAGTGCCCCATTTTCAGAATGTCATTCTATGGCAGAAAGTAAAAAAAAAAAAAATCTAGGATACACAAGTACCCCTAATGCAAAGCAAAATTGCTCCTGCTAGCATATTCTCAAATGTTGGCACTGTCTGATTTTCAATGATTCAGCTTCTACTTGTTTTCCTCTCTGTTTTTAGTGCCTACTATGGCACCCAGTGATTTAGAGCCATCAACTCTGCTGCTTCTGATATTTCCTGAAGGACATTTTATTTAAATAGGAATGTGCTCCTGAGAAGTTGTGGGTACTCAACATTTGCCAGCTCTCTTTTAAAAGGGGACCTATGTATTGTAGAAGAAGGAAGAAAGAAAAAGAAAAAGAGGGAGGGAAAGAAAATAGCAAAAAATATTGTAAAGTGACTTTATTTAGGACTGGGTTTCTGTACCTGTGAAAGGTACAGTGTTCTAAGCTGTGAATTGTTTGTACACATGAAGGCTTTGCCTGATTTCCTACCACTGATATTTCAGTTAAGAAGTTATCATAAGACCCCAGAATATCATTCTGCTAGGCTGTATATACTCTATTCTTGGGCACAGCTTATTTTTTTAATCCATTTTTGTTATCAATGTATTACATTTTTTATTTAAATTTTTTAATTTTTTTGTTCTAATTAGTTATACATGACAGAAGAATGCATTTATACATTTTGATAGATCATGCATAAATGGAGTCTTACTTTTTAAAAGAAGTATTAGGAAAACACCAATCAATACTGATTTCTGGCTATCCAATATAAATAAGAACTAGGCAGATTCCATAATGCAAAACTGTTCAAAACAATTTCAGTGTAAAATGTAACAGTTTCCTACTTACAGTGCTATATTCTAGAAATACACAAAATATAGCCTGTGGTCTTCACCCTTATATTGCTCCTGAAGCACTTGTAAAACAATGAAAAAGTGCTGAGGTGGATGATCCACCATTTAATAAAGGGCACTTATGATAAATATAACATTGCTACTTCTGTGAAGTGTCAAGATCAGGGAATTCCAAACCAAAAAAGAACTGAAGGAATGGTTATCTTTGCTAAAAAAAAAAATCAAGGGAAAGAGTCAGTTTTTGCTGAGTTGGCTGGTCCCCAACAACTGGTGGATATGCAAATTAGCATTTACAACCACAGTCCCCAGGCCCTGCTTCTTCAAGAGGTGTCGATATATTTTTTTTTTTTTTTTTATGTGGGGCACTAAATGTGCTCATATCATCATTGTCAAGATCCCTGGTTGATTTTGTTTAGTGTTAATTATCTGTTGGGGGAGAACAATCACATGTGTTTAGAAGGAACTCCTTATTACAGGCATAGTTGTTTTTCATTAAAAAAAAAAAAAAAAAAAAAAAGCTTTAGAGAATTTAGCTAAGCAGATTGTGGGTGGACAGTGACAACCCAGCAAAGTCCAGGCTTTTGAACTCTCTCTCCCAGTAAATTCTCAGAGTGAACAGGGAGTACCAACTGTGTACCAAGGTCTATAACCAACCCTTCCAGCCTTATGT
Source organism: Sciurus carolinensis (assembly GCF_902686445.1). NCBI lineage: Eukaryota > Metazoa > Chordata > Mammalia > Rodentia > Sciuridae > Sciurus > Sciurus carolinensis. Next base: position 49,563,516 of record NC_062217.1, on the reverse strand, counting down.
TAGGTTTCTCCTTCCTGCTTTAGGACAGTTAATTGCTTCAGTACTGTACACTCCTCTGCCTTCTCCAGTACTGTCTCATTAGTACTATAAAACCTTGTAAACATGCTATTTCCCTGGGTAAGATTGAAGCACATTTTCTTCCATCTCTGGAAAACAGATGATCATCTTTAGCATACTCTTTCCTATATCATTTTTATTGTTTTTCACTTTCCTCCTTGGAAACATAGCATAATATTTATTTGGGTGGGAAAAATACTTGTCCTTCAGTCTTCCTAGAAATGGATCAAAGAACTTGTGTCTGATAAGTAAAGAAATTCTTCAAACCAAAATGTAGATGTTTATTTTGAAGTTGGCACCATTGCTTTGAAAGGTATAAACATGATTAGTAGAAGGTCCAGTTTGTTGTATTGCTTTGGTTGATCTTTGAGTGTAAACCACATGAGTTTTTCACCAAAAGTTTGAAAAAACTGAGTCAATGATTTACAAATCCTGGTTGTTTTGGGTGCCTTCATTCCTGTGTAGTCTAAAATGTCATGGCTACTAGAGGAAGAATTTCACCAGAGGCTAGAACAGAACAAACAAAAACTGAACCCATGTGCCATGGTTATCTCACTTAGAAACCTCCCTGTGAAATAGTAGATCTCAGAGATATTAAAAATGGTCTATGATTTTAGAAACCTTATATCTATTGAGACTGGGCAATTGTTTTAGGTCAAGACAATTAGCATAGTCATATAAACTCTAGGAGAAATTAGCAAAGTGAATTTATGGTACAGAGTGATCTGGATTGAAGAGTTCAACATACAGTATTCCAAAATATGGATCATTGGCTTTTGAGAAAACAACAGAGGAAAGAGTCACTTCCCTTACTCTTCTCCCTTGAGGCAGAAGATATAGCCACATATCCAAAGTTTCCCTCCCTGTACCGGGAAGATAGAAACATTCTTATCTCTGAAGACAAAAGACTGTAGAGCATTACCTGACAGAAGAGGTCTTGCTAAGTTTTCCCCAGTTTATTGCCAATAGCTCATAACCTTTGTGCAATCATTTCTCCATGACTAGATAGTGCTTGAAATCTAGCATAAAAATTTACAAGTTTAACTGTTCCTTTCAGTCATTTCCTTATGAAGGTTCATATATTCCATAAAATTTATATTAAGTAAGTTTGTATGTTTGTCTCTTGTTCCTCTGGCTTTTGTTATTGGAGGCCTCAACCATGAAGAATTTTGCTACCAGCTCTAGGAAGGGAATCATTATATCTGATTATATATGGAGCCCATTACACATATTTGAAATACGCACAGGTGAATTGTTGGACAAGACTACAAGCTTTATAACCAGATAGCTGTAGAACCCAAAATACTCTTTGGTTAAGGTAATATTCAGTGACTGAAACAAAATTCTAGTGGCTTAATGCAGTAAAATCTCATGCTTATGTTTCTTGTCCAATGTAGGTCAGTAGTAAGAGTGTGCGTATTCAAGAGGTTTCTGTTCCACTGCTGTCTGAAATTGATGGAGACCTTACCATCTTGATGGTCACTGGTCACTGGAGCAGAAGAAGAGAGAAATGGCGGTACATGTTACCTCAGCTTGTTCTTCCAATTGCAAGAAACATCATCCTTAGTACCTGAAACCAAGGGAAAGGATACATGAAGTGGCATTAAAAAATCTATTTTATTGAATCCTCAATATTCCTTATGACTGATAGCAAATTATTTTCTGAGTTTTTATAAATGAAGAAAATAATTGTAGAGTGGGAAAAGCATAAGCAAAGGATCAAGCACAATGGGACAGAGCTCTCAATTAGTTGGTATCTATTTTTATGCAATAATTCAGAATTCCATGGATATTAATGGTTCAAAACAAAATTAAAATAATGTGCCGAAAAGATCTCAAGAGATCTTGATCAGTTTGTTTTAATATCTTCATCAAATTCTCTAGAGCTAGTTCAATTTTATATAGAAATTTAAGACAAGAAAAATTATGGATTTTATATGCCTGGAGAAGTTATCATATTTCATTTTTGTTATCATTTTCAATTTGCCTATAATCTCCAACAAGACTTCATAAAATTTCCCAGAACAATATCATGTCTTATCTGTCACATATACCTAAAGATCATAGAAATGCACCTTACCTTATTGAATTGAAATATCATTCTTGATCTAAAATATTAGCCAAAAATAATTTAATGTATCAACCCAAACAAAATTACATTTATCAGACACATGGTCAAGTTGGTACATTTAGAAATGCAAAGCAAATTGCATTGATGAAAGTGGAGGAAAATCAATAAAACAAAAGTACATGAGGGTCATGAAGTTCAGCATGCTCACTGTGACTTGCATTTTCACCAGAAATGCCAGTATAACTTTGCAAAATTGAAATGCATAGGCCAGAATTAATTATTTTATGTACTTTTGTAATAGCCATTAAATTTACTCAATTTTGATTAAGGCTTTGAAAAGCTGGAGGATACAGATAAGAGACACAAATAAGATAGAAAAGATTGCTGGGGCAAAAACTTTTAGAAATTGTGTAGAACAACTCAGTCTGTCAATCAATCAATCAATCAATATCATATAATGCAGTGAAAAGGATGATTTCCTTTAAACATAATAGGCAATTTATCTCATGAAAGAGAAGGCTAAATGATTACTTACTAGGTATTTATAAGTATATAATTGTGAATATATGGCCACTGAAGAATAAAAGTAGAATAAGAAAGAACATACAAGAAACTGTTGTTGATTACATTCTCTAGGGAGATTTAGAAAATTGAAATTACAAAATAAAGGGATATGGAGGGATACAATCATTATAGCTGAAACTCAAGGACCAATTTCAATTTTCATCACTTAAGATGTTATTTCCTGTCTTTTTGATGGTTCCATTGTGGGTCTGTGTGAGATGGGGCTTGAGCAGATGATTGCTTGAAGTGGCTTCCAGCTATGTGATTCCTTTCGTAGTCTTTCAGTGAGTTTATGGGGATATAAAATGTAAACCTTCTAGGTCATTAGAAAACCAGGTTTGGTGAGTGAATGAAGACAAACAGATGTACACCCAGATGCAATTATGAAAATGGTTCACAGCTGTGTGACATCTCACATCAAAATTTTAATCTAGATATAAGATTTATAATGTGATTAGCTACCATTTCAACTGCAGATTTTCTACAAATATTTTGCAATTACTGATTTCAATTATCCAAAGGCTGTAGCAAAAATAGCTTTTCTATAGCACTTATTTTTTTGGTACCAGGAATTGAACCCAGAGGCACTTAACCACTGAGCCACACATACCCACACACCCAGTCCTTTTTATTTTGAGACAGGGTCTCACTAACTTGCTTAGGACCTTGCTAAGTTGTTGAGGCTGGACTTGAACTTGAGATTCTCCTGCCTCAACCTCTCAAATTTGCTGGGATTATAGGCATGCACCAGACTGTACCCAGCTCTATTTTTTTAAGTGACTGAAATAGAACCATAGGTTTATTAGTAGTTTAATTTTCAGCTCTGAGCTTCATTTTCTTGACCTATTCAAATATTTTTGAATGGGCATGAACCAAGTAGGGTGGTGCAAGAATTCCAAAGAGCATAAAAGAAGAGAAAGTGAACTTATCCAAACTTGTCTCACACAGTGTACATGGAAATCAGAGTGCATTCCCTGGGGTCAAATCATAGGTGAGAGATGTTAACATCCCACTTAAAATTTAACTGAAAAGAGCAGAAAGGAAGAATGAACAGTGGAGTAGAAAGGCAAAGATACAAAAAGGGAAGGAGGATCTATTAAGTAGGTTTGAGATAAGCAATCTACACTACTAATGTGCTTGCTTGGTGTTAGTCATAAATTTTGTTTACTTTATGCAAACACATATTTTAGATTTGTATGTGGCAACTCTAACTTTCCATTAGGAAGTTTTAAAACTTTATTATTGTTTTGGTTAGTTTTACCAGCAAAATGATTCTGTTAAACTAAGAACCCTACAGAATGCTTATATGGAAATAATTAAAAATTGGGTTGAAGGAGTGGTTTATTTACCTGCATATCAGTATGCCTCCCTCTCCTTTGAAGAGACCTCTACTTTGTATTGTGGCTGTTTTACATTTTGAAAATTAAATATATTGATTCCCTTTAAGGAAAGAATTCCTTCTTTCCACAAAACGTTATTTTTGGTAAATCTCTGCTTGGTTGCGAGCAGCACTAATTCTTCATATTGTTTCCAGGATTTTATTACTTTCTTCCCTGTTCTTCTGTAATGTATATTCTTCCATAATATCCCCCAGGTTCCTATGGTCACAATCAACAGACTTAGGTATATTTTGAACAAGAAACATCTTCCCAGGACTATTAGTTCTGGCTGAAGGAGCTGCTTCGTTTGAAGTTGCCTGCCTCCTGCCACTTCAAATAATAATCAACTATCAAAAGACGCCCTCCAGGAATGTCACCGAGATGAACAGCTAGATGTAAAGAAAGCTTTCAGTACCCTTGGAATAACTGATAGACCTGAATTTTCCTCATAGACTGACGAGTCATTACCATTACAGATTTGAATAAATCATGAATTGTACGTCTTTAGATGAGGGCTGTTGCTACGCCTGCAGAGTCCATAATCAAGGTAGCTTTCTAGTTAATATAGGGAAGAGAAAAATATACAATTTTGCTTAAATTAGCAAGATATTTAAAGTGTATAATTGGAAAAATTTTTTGCTTAAAATATCCATATTATAGCTGACATCCTCCTTTGTGTGTAGAGTGTAGGAAAAGAAACCATATGCAAAAAAGGTATTGTTTTTCCTCAGTGGACTTGCAAAAGACACATCAGAGTTGCTTCTGGGTATGTTAAAGAAATGTGTAGGAACTATAAAAAATAATTGAAACTTGCAGAGTGATTCGCAGAGTTTCACTCACTGCTGAAGTTTGCACACTTAGTCTTTGCTGTACTTGAACCTAAAGAACTAAACAGTTTTTCCAAAATCTGTCAAGGTCACCTTTGTTTCCAAGGATCATTTCAACTACAATCTAAGGGAAAATAATGAGCTCCAAGTGATTTGTTTAGCTTAGTGGTTCTCAGCGTGGATGCACATAAGAATCACCTGGAGACTTCTTTAAAATAATGCTGCCTAGGCCCCCATTACAGAGGATCTGATTTAGGAAGACCCAGGCATCAGTATTGTTTATAGATTCCCACAGGTGATTGATCCTAAAGCATAACCAGGAATAAAAACCATTGAGGTTGTAAGCATCTTGGAAGACTTCTACTCATTTCCTGGTAATAAAATTCAACCTAGTGCACTTGTTATCATATCTAAACTAAGTCATTATCACAAATTAAATCGTATCAAGTTCACCTTAATTCAGAAAGCCTCAGGAAATAAATTTTGGTTTTGTAGAGAGTGGTATTTTTCCCCAATCCTTGCCTTTCCAAACCTTTTAATCAATTCACTTCTCTATTTGTAGACTTAATATTACCAAAAAGTAATGCTAACTAACCTAAGAAATATATTAGGCATCAAGTATCATCTTGCAGAGACATGAAATTAGTCTCACTACTGTTGACCTAACATATAACCTCCAGACTTTATTTTCATCTCCCTCCAATATAATATGACAGCTTCCCTGTGTAATGCTCCAATGCTCTCTTATATCTGATTGTTGAGGTTTTGCCACCCATTTATCTTATACTAACTCTATGAAAAGATTTATCCTGCTATCATCATGGTATCCAGTTAGTGCCTGGTTAATGAACAGATCATCCAGAACTCAGAATCCACCTATGTTTGAGTATTGTCTGCTGCACCAACTCCAGATATCCCCGTTCCTACCTGGACCCCAGCTATCTGAAGAACATCTGAGCTAACTATGCCTCTGGGACTTGAACTTTCCAGGTCTTCCTTGACTCGGTTGTTTGTTCCCAATCTGTGATTTACTGTCCTGTCCCTCTTGCTTCCTATGGTGCTCTGTTTTGCTGAGATGTCATCTTACTTTATACTCCATCATGAATTCAAAGTTCTATAATATTGATTTTCAGAATTACCTATTATGTTTTCAAATTTTAAAAAAGTTCTTATTTTTACTTATATTTACAAATCTATGTATTTATTTGCCTAATATCCACCTGCTACAGATTACAAAATGAACCATATGTGCTGACAACCTGTAATTTTAGAATCTTAAGAAAATGAAAGTTTCCAAACAAAAGGAAAAGTCTTCCCAAGGTGGTGCCCTGGGGATCAGACACAGTTTAGGCATTAAGCCTAAGCCTGGGGCATTCCAAATGCCTTCCAGGGATTTGTTTTTTCTTGTTGAAACTTAATTGAACTTGCAAAATATTTTGTTTCCAAATACATAGAGTCCAATTATTTAATGTTGATATCATCATATTTTAAAGAAGAATTCAAGGAAAGCAAACACATGAATCCTAATATATGACTGTACATTTCAATTTTGAGAAATACTTTGTTTGCACTTTATAAAACAAAAGTAAGTTTACTATTCTTATAACTACAAAATTAAAATATTTTCTATAAAACATATTTATGTCCTTTGCCTTTCTAATAACACACATCAGAACTCCTTCTAATATAAAAAAGTATCAACTCAAACAACTATCACAGTAAATTATTGGATTTTTATAAGGTTGACATTGTCACTTAATATCATAAAGATGATTTACTGCAAATTCTGCACATTTAATTTATTTGATTTTTATTTACATTAATATATTTATTTATGTTAATTACACTTATAATTTATATATTAATATAAAATGCCTTACATATTAATATGATATCTATTATCTTTTTATTAATAATTACTGTACTATCAAAATAAATTATTTATTCAAATGACAGATTGTGGTTAAAGTTCTTTTAGGTATACCTAAACCACTAATTCTTCATACCATGTGTAAGACTACAAATCATAATGACCCAACATAAGGGAAATAATAATGCAAAATTAACCAAGTACAAAAAGGGAAAAAATAGACAAGGTGTATGTTTTCATTAATTTCTATGCATAGGGGTTCTAATTTAACATGGTTTATTGACCATAAAACTCTTAACCTTTTCTGTCTTCTGTGAACTCACCAAAATGACAATAAAGAATAAAAAATGAGCAAACCCACAAAGCAAGAGATTAGTAGAGAATATGAGAGAGGGTGAGAACTGCTGGCCAACTTTCTGAAGAAGAAAAACACATTTAACTCAGCAGATGTGGAAAGGGTGAAGTATCAGTGACTTCATTCAGCCCAGTGGGGTTATGAATGTGGCATGAAATGCTTCAAAATGCAGGAGTGATGAAGGATTTAAGACTTCTTAAAAATAAATAACTGAGAATTACTGTCTTGATAGACAAGACTTACTGAGGACCCAGCAACCTTATGAAGGAAAAAAGACCCACCCTCATAAAAGCATACCTTCAGAAAAGTTTCCAATGACTGGGTTTTGTGATTTTTTTTTTTTTTTTTTTTTTTTTGAGGACAACCATAAGGAAGAAAAATTACAAAACAACTCAAACATGCATGACTAAATCTCAAAAAGTTCTAATATAATGGACCACTGCCTTCAAATTTGGAGGTAATGTTTCCCAGATCAAGTTAAACTTTTAATTATGTGTAAAGTTAAAAGTTTTAAAGATTGGGTACACATAGTTTTTAAAATTTCTCATTCATTGTTTCTTAAGAAGAAACTAGAAGATGTGCTCTCTATAAAGAATACAGTGTTGCAAGGCAGAATAACAACACAGTAATAAGAAGGGAAGGTTAAGGTCCTCCCAGGGTGGCAGTAGTGCAGCAGGACTGGAAAGCAACTGGTCTGGAGTGGAAAAAACAAACAAATAAACAACAACAACAACAAAACCCAGAAAACAGAAAACATCTCTGGAAGATATGAGATTAAAAATTCTGGTAGACATCTATGCTTTTTAAAAATATGTTGAACAGAGATTTGCACTTCCTTGTTAGAGTTTTTGGTTGAATACTGATATTGACACACACAAAAAATAAGGCAAATGAGAAGGGCAAGTTTTTCCTCCAGGGTCAACAGAAAATTATTTGAAAAAGAAAATATAATCATAATGCATTACATGAATTGGTGCCAGATATTAACATTGTATTAATAGTGTGAACACTAAATATTGCTTTAACCAAAAATTGATATAATTACGTAAGAAGCATAGGACAAAAGGAAGCATGTTCAGATATTAACAGATGCACATTCAGATACGTTATATGCTGCTCACTGGGTGTTCAGAGAGGGTAGGTTGGAGAATTAAATCTATACCTTTCACAGAGGAAATGGGGAGACATTTTTAAATTAAAATACAAAAGAATAAGCATACTACTTTACATATGCAAATACATTTTATAAATGAAAATAACCAAAAACGTTTTAAGTAGTTGTCAATTTCCCATAGGGCAGTGGAAATAGGAAAAGAAGGAATGATTAGGATATTGCTTCCTCCTCCCCAATACCCCACGTTAAAATATTGGGTTTTATTACTTTACATACAAAAAGTACTCAGCATGAAAAAAATGTGCTAATCATGGATAATCATGATATAATTTCCCACTGAAAAGCCAATATAATGTATTACACTTTAATATCAAGTAATTATAACTAAAATAAGAATTTAGCAATAGAAACTGCTTTATAATGGGCACATGGATTACAAAATAATCAAATAGATAATATTAAACTATTCAGTCCCACCTGCCAATATAATTCACTAAGAATCTTCTGATAATAAATTAATATTGACTTCCAGATTTAATGAATTCATTACAATTGTCATTAATATAATTCTGAAAGTCACTATGAAATATAAACTTGATTTAAGTTAGATATCCAGCTTGTAAAATTAACCAATTATTGCTCCAGAAAGTACATGAATACAGAAGGTATCCATTTCTTTTTTATATAACAAACATTTTACATCTCCATCCTAATGTATTATACCCTGTTTTATTGGTGTGACAGATATGGGGCTTTGACTGGAATTTTTATTATTTTAAAATTCTTACAAGCATCTTTGTGAGGAATTTAGTCACATATTCATTGAAGTATCCCATTACTATGCCCCATGATTTTTTCTATACATGCAACTTTGTAAGTTTTTATAAAAGTGATATTTAAAGTTTGTATTCCACTGAAAACAACATTCACAGGTATCTTCCTAAATAAGAATTTACTAACCCTAAGACGTTCTTAAGAAATAACACCCAGATAGAGTGAAGTCTAATAATTACCAACTTTCTGCATTCTCTCACTAGATTATCATGTGTGTGCATCCTGGAGCTTCCTACAACTCAAAGTCTGGATTCTTTAGATAAATCATTAGCCACTATTTGTAGGTGATAATTATTTCATGAAGTGAGCCTTGATATATAATCTAAATCTACATAACAAAACCTAGGAAGAGATTCAGTGAGTCATCTATGAGTTAGTTGTACATTTCTTACAAGGGGTTTAGACTGTAGAAGGTATAGATCATCTTTGTCATTCTTGTTCAGTGCCCTCAATTTTCTCCTTGGTATTTTCCAATTCTGATACATGTACTGCCAAAGTCAGAAAAAAATTTCCACTTGTTTCAAAAACTAAAACAAAATAAGCAAACAACAACAAATTTGTCCAGAATGTTTACCATTCAAAGCTCTATTGTTTTTTGTTTACATGTTCATTTATCATTTATATTTAAACATTCTCAGACAAGAAGAAAATCATTTGATCCCATAAAGAATTTTGTAACCTATTAAATTCTTGGTTGCATTATATTTGCAGACATCATTATTTAATAAGTTGATTTGTGTTCTACTGAAAAGTTCAATTCCTATCTACAGGTATCAGAGGCAGGATCTGAATCCAGGTCAGCAAACACCAAAGCCTTTAGAGTAATTTATGCCATAGACCACACTGGGAATGCTACTGAATTTAGGGAGGGATCTTTCCAGATATCCACAATTTAATTCTTCCTTGTTTTAGAGAGAAATAGAATCAATAAACAACCTCTACTATATATGTTCCCGTCTAAGGTATATTTTATCCTTGTTGTATATAAAACAAGTGAATTAATAAAAACATGGAAAATATTTTTTCTACTATCCTCCTACTAAAACATTGTTTGCCTGCCACTTTTAAATGTTTCTTTTACAGACTAAAAGAAGTTTTTATTTTTAGCCTTTTGAACGGAAAATTTAATAATTGGATTTCATCACTGTCAAATACCTCTGTGTCTGTAAAGATTATAGAGGGGGACAGGAATTGTCCCCTTGAAAGCAGTTGCCATATAGTAATCATTAAGCTTGACTTTGGCAAACCTCTTTGCCAACCCTTTTGTTTTGGACAAATTCCAATAAAGGCACTTGTAAAAATCTTTTAAAATGACTTTTATTTGTTAGCATTCTGGGATTTTATCTCACTGTAGTGGAAGACTGAGCAATTAATTAATAAGATTTGTAAGAAAAAAAAAAATGAACACTCCCTGATTTTGGCAAGATCCCAAAACAACATATACTAGTTGTGTTAAGAATTATGACAGAGGTCTTAGAAAATTCAGTTAGTTTAAACCATTACAAAGTTATTATGAGTATGTGGCCAAGTGTAGGCTTCCCATTAAGACTGACACATGAGGCAGTGCCAGTGTGCTGAGAGTCTGAAGGTGGGGACAGAATTCTCTCTCTCCCTCTCTCAGCTCTGCACTCTTAAAACAAGACTGCATTTTCTGCATGGGAAGATGCATTCTCTACTTCGCCTTCTCCATAGAAAGCATCTTACTAATGCACATAAATTATGACGGTATCTGCTGGTAGTGGGTCCTGCTTTATTTACATTCCCAGAGACATGAAGATAAACAACAATCAGAAATAGAGGAGGAGTGGCCAAACAGGCTGCAAAGATATCTGTAGAATTCAACTCCAGCTTACTTAGGGAGAATGTAACTCTCACAAAAATTAACCATGGCAGTGGTTGAAAGTGAGAATCTTCCATAAAAATCTGGTTAGAGTGGGAGATCTTAAGCAGTTATGCCACAGAATAGAAAGGCGAATGACCAAGTTAAGTAACTTGTGTGAGAAGTGCAACGCTACTCCCCTCCTCTCTGGCTCCATGCTGGTCCACTGCCCTCTGGCTTGGCTGCCTCTTCATGGCATCATCACCATTACTCAAGTCTTGTCCTCTATATTTGCTTTACATTAAGTGCCCAGGACTTGCAATCACCAGGCTGTTTGATCGTTAAAAATAAAACTTCCAATTCATTCAATTATGCAGAAGTTTCTAGAATGAGTATGTTTCTCTATGTGCATGTGTATTTCTCCTAAACTTTTGGTCTCAACAGATATAAATACAAATCACATTAAACTAATGCCATTTGAGTAGGTCAGTAAGAACTGTCCCTAGATCAAAAAAAATTAATCACTGTGGCTTAAGGTGAAACACTATAGAACAAAACACTAATATGTGAATATGGATGTAGATATGACAAAAATATTTTTATTACAAGATGTTTATGAACTGACAGATAATTTCCTCAGTCATAAAGAGAAAATTCAATGTCTAAATCAAAATGTAGTGTATTCTAAGAAAGAGTCCACCTTCATCTTCTGTGGGAATTAACTATAGGTAACTATCATTACAGTAGACAAAAGGAATAAACAAACAAAAATGAATTAACACTAGAGCAAACACTTTAGATTGGTGGCCACATTTTTGGAAATCCCCAAAGTAGAATTTCATGTAATTTATCAAGGCTTATCCTCTCATAGATGAAACATTAAAAGAACAGGGAATCCAACATGAGATATCAAACAGTGTGATTTTATCAAAAGAAATTATTTAAGACTCTGTGTTTGTGATTCTCTGAATGTAGTTTCTCTATGATATGGTGAATTATCTATTGTAATATAAATTAGTTTATCAATGTAAAATATAATATGTAATATAAAACAAAACCAGTTTATTTTAAATGACAGGATGTAACATATTTATATTTTAATCTCGGGGGGAAAAGTAGTTACACAAATTGTTTTATGAAAAATAATGTAATTGACTTAACATAACAATCTATTAATATAAAGAATTAAGAAGTCTTTTCAATGAACCAAAAACAAGTCCAAATATAGAAAACCATACCCAATCATGCATAAGTGAAATCTGCTACAATCATTCGGGAATGTTAAATGTCAACAGTGATGGATATTTATACAGAAAAGGAAGAAAAGGTGGGACAGTGGCATTATGGATCAAAGTTTTTCAATGTGACATTGATATGTTATGACAGAAGAGAAATAGTGAACTACTTTAAAGAAAGATTAAAAAATAAAAATAAAATAAAAGGAATTTGCATCATGCTCTATAAGCACCAGCCTGAAGGTCAACACAGTTACTTATTCATGAATAAAAATTGTCGATTTTATGGAGCACTGCTTTTCAACCAGGGTGCCAAGGGACCCACGTGTGGCCCTGGAGGGAGAGTTTGCTTCCAAAAAGCCACCAGTCAGTTGTTTTATCTAATGATGTAAAACAGAAATGACTAATTTTTGACAATACAGTGGACACAATTTCTAATCATAGCTGTCCCTGGGGTTGAATTTAATTTGAAATAGGATGCAATTCACCCCTTTTAATTAATCAAGAGCATTAATAAATTTATAAAATAGTGGATTATAAGTAAGTACTGTAGTCATTTATGCTTTAAAGTTTTAGGATTGAAGTAAGTCTATGACATTCATGACCTCAGATTTCTATGCATTGTACTTCGGTGATAAAGACGATACTATTCTAATAATATTTAACTGAGACCAGAATACCACAATATCAGAGAGATAAGTTAATTATATAAGATGTATTTGATTTTTATCCCTATATATAATTCTAGAAAAGATGATTTAGTGAATCTAATTATACTTACCCAATAAACATAGATGAGATACCTAAGTACATTATAACCTTTATTTGTAGTAAGTAGTGAGGACACACTTTAAGTCAAAAACTGTTCAAAGGACTATTTCTAGAACTATTTCTAAAATCCTGTAGGTTTAATATATGCTATAGTATAAGTACTATATTTATACTTTTTTGATGAAGAGATTCAAGTTTATTGAGCTTCAGTTGGATACTTGCCAAAAATTTCTCAGCAAGCATGTAGCAAAAATGACATTAAAACTCATGGTCATATATATTCTAATATACTACAGAAATAGTGCTAGAATCATAACTTAAAAAATTGAGGGGAAGGGAAACAGCCTGGAAATGCAAGCGTGTGCATCTACTCAAAAAGAGATATCTATACTATGGAACATGACAAGTGAATTTAAAATTAAGCCATCAAAATAATTAGAAAAGTAGTATGCCTACAAATTAAATTAATTACAATTTATTTTAACCTAAGAAGAAACTCAAATCTTTTAGAAATATTTATAGTGGGCAAATGCAAGAATAGAAAATTCTTATTTTAACAATAACAAATGTGGTTGGACAATTTTGTTGATTTTCATTTAACTTAAGGGACTTTGCTTCATTGTTGACCTATATTTGCTGTTGGTGTCAATCTGAGTGACTTTAGTTCTACTGCAGCTCAAGTGTCCTGTAATATTCAATAATAAAATCATGCCATGTAGCAAAATTCCCACATAGATGCTATGCATACGTCCAAGCATATGATGATAATTCACTTGTCATCACATCAGGAAATCCTTCTAATTCTAAAAGGCACTATTATTACCCCATAGTTTGCATCTCTATGTATCACTCACTGTTAAGATGTCACTAAAGACCTATAAATAATTCCTAAATGGTTCAGATAAGTCTGTGAACTCATCCCATTTTCATATTACCCTAAGAATAACCCCTTTGTGTCACATATCCAGAGCCATCAAGGAAAATGCAAACTCATTTACCATGGTAATACAAGTCACTGTTAGTATGCTGGCATGGGAAGCAGGCAGGCTGAGAACAGGAATTGCTTAAAATCATCCATACAGGGTAGTGTCAGAAGCAAACCAGTGTCTTGTTGCTAAGATAACAATGATAGACTCTCCTATCTGGTTATGAGAATGTAGAAGTAACTTAATGAAACAAGTCGGTTCTCTGAATGCTTTTCTTTTTTTGTTAAACATACATTATGACAGATTTAGATACTGATGAGATCTCTAAGCTGCAAAAGCATCAATATGCCATCAGTTTTCATGGATCTCTAGAAGCTTTACAGTCTTTTATTACCCAGGCAAAAGAAAGTATTTCATTAAATCCACTCTTCAGACCAGTCAAGGTAAGTACTACAGCTGTGACAAGGAACCCTGAAACTGGAGCTGCCTAAATCTCACAGAGTCTGCTCTGTAATACATCACAATCAAAGCAGAGATCATCTGGTAATTCCTTTAAGGCAAGTACTGTTTCTCTGTTTGCCTGAAATGGTCTAGTTCTTGAGATGTGTCAGGGAGTTCCACCTCAGAGGAAAACTGGGATTAAAAGCAGAACCCCACATTCCTGAAAATAAAATACTCCAGGACATCATTGGGAAAAAGAACATTAGTTTGTGAATGGTATACTTCTTATTTGTACCCCTGGCATGGAAAAGAAACTCCTTTTTAGAGTTGAGATATTGTCCTTAAAACGTGTGCCAGTAATTTCTCCCTCAGCATGCACTCACTCTTAAGACCACTTTAGCACCAGCCTTGTGGCTACCATTAAGTGGCATGAATGACACTCAGTGAATACCTAGTATAGATTCTTTTGAGAAAAATCAATTCCCAAGCTTACAATATACAAAATCATGTAGATAGCTATAAGAAATTGGGTGTTATTATACAATGATAACACCCTGTACAGATTCTGAAAGACATACATGGAGAGGAACCTCATATTGATTTTCTAGTAAAAAACTAGTGCTGTTATGGTTCTAAATGAGCTTGTGGATTCACAAGGTATAACACTATTGATCACAAACACTGAACATCTTATCTGTAAATAAGTTATTGTGTTCCTGTTCATCTGTACTTATCAATCAGTGCAAAGTCAAGGTAAAAGGGAGTCAGAAAGCAGATGTTGCTGGGAAAGTGTGGAACTGGGAAGAAAGAGGAGATATGAACAGGAGCATTGATGTTTTAGGTACCAAAACTTAAGCAAAAATCTGAAATACAAATCACATGGATGAAAGTTTTAAGTTAATATATCTTTTTGCATATACTATTAAAATTTTGTAATAATCAAATGAGTACTTTGAGGCCACCATATGACTCTTTGTGAGTGGGGTAAATTTTCTGTTTATTGGAGACTGTTTTTAAGGACAGGATCATGTACTAATTCAATGACGTTTCCAATGTAATCACCCCTCACCAGATTCTTTTGTCTCCCATAATAAGCTCTTAGTTTATATTAATTGTCATTTCCATGGCTAACTTCTGCTTCATCTCCTAGAAGAATTCCTTGCTTCTTAATCAACCCAATACTGATGCATTGTCTCTTATTTTCTACTTCATGTTCACACCACAGAATTTAGCATATAATGATATATCACAATGTACCATAGTTTGCATTTATCATTTCTATCTAGATTATCCAATATGTTAATGGTAGTGACTAATATTGCCATTACTATGAACATAGTAGGTGTTCTGCAAATAATTGCTTATAGAACTGATTGATAGTAGATATTCTTTTGGATTTTGATTTTTTTTTGTTCTTCATTTCACACAAGAATATTCTTTCTAATAAATTCTTGATCTTCATCTTCCTTTCTGAAAAGTTACCTGTTGTTACTCTCAGAGGATAAACCTTCTGGGTCTCTTAGATTTGGGGAGTCCTTGCTGACTATATTGACAAAGAAAAGCCTGTGTTTCCTTCACCAGACCATAATAATAGGTGGTATCTTTCTATTGGGGCTGAACTATCCAGTCCCTCACCCCAAGCCCTCAAAAACTCTCCTGGATTAGTACATAGTGACCACTAATGGGCTTTTTTTTTTTTTTTTTTTTTTTTTTTTTTCAGGATCTCTGAAAGTATTACAAAGCAGTGCAATACTGGGGTCAGGAGTTGGAAATTGAACTAATTCATCACCTGTAACACACAAAATTGGGGATGAGGTTTACAGGTTGAAAAGAAAGAAAAAGAAGGTAGAACTTTACTCTTTTGGGCTTTAGAGGGTTTTTCACATAGATCCTCCCTTGAAACCATAACTGTATTTTCCCAATTTTTATTTTAGTTTTCAGCTTCCTCCATCTTTTTAATATTTTTCCATTACTTACAGTTTAGGTTTAAGCCCATCCTTTCATAACTCTCCCAAGCACTTCACATGGTAAGAGAGACCCAGTCCTTTATTTTCATATTGTGCACACACATTAAGTTTCAGTCACAGGTTAAAGGCACTGGCCTCTTTTTGCTGGCCTTTTACAGTCTCCTAAAGAGCAGGAGTTAGTTTTGGTCCTACCGTGCATAGAAAACACTGAGAGGTTTGTCTCAAGTTTCGTCTATTTTCTCTGGAACATTTTGCACTGCAGAGTCTAAGGGGTAAAGGTCAGCATTTTAAACCTGATTCCTAACTTTTCTAAGTTAAAAAGTCACATTTTGTGTCATCTCCACATGTATGGTCCTACATTATTGTTTAAATATTATCAGTCATTCCACCTTATAAGTTAAATTATATCTTTTCACCAAGAATTGTTTTTCAGTTTTGCTAATTTTCAGTCCTTGTGTCAAATATAATTTTGAAAGTTCAACAGTGAATATATTCAAAACATGTTTAATTCCATAAAGAATCTATGCCAACCTAATTACTTCTTGTCTAACACCTTTCCTTACCCACTTAAAGGGAAAGTTTATATATGTATGTCTATAAATAAATATACATATGTGTGTGTGTGTGTGTGTGTGTGTGTGTGTACAATCACTAGGGACCTATTGAAATGTATTATTACAGTGCTATTCAAAGTTTAGATTGTGAATCTATGTGTATATATGAACTGGCGTTTAATGACCCATAGTAAAGTGAGAACAAAAATAAAGAAAACATTTACAAATTTTTACAATAATTTGACAGAGCAATTTCACATTTAATTTAGTGATAATAAAAATTCAAAATGGATCTTGTATTCCATATGCCTTGTTTTATTTATCTAGTTTTTATAGGAACAAATTTTAGTATATGCATCAGGGAATCTCTAAAGCAATATAACCTATATTGCACATGCGTGTGTGTGTGTGTGTGTGTATGTACAGAAATATAGTTATTATAAGGAATTGCTTATGCTATTATAGAAGTAGGCAAATCTCGAGATTTGCAGGGTAAGTCAGCAAGCTAGAGATCCAGAAGAGCTGTTGGTTTAGTTGTAGGCCACGTCTGATGATCTGAGAACCAGGATAGCAGATGTTTCATTTCCAGTTTGCAAATAAAAAAATGAATGCCTCAGTTAAAAGGAATTTGTAAAAGAAGAGGTCCTTCTTACTTTGGAGAAGAACATCCTTTTTGTTCTTTTCAGCCTTTTTAGCTGATTAGATGAGGCCCACCCATGCTAGGGAACATAACCTGCTTTATGTAGTCTACCAATTTAAATATTAATCTTATCCCTCAAACACTCTCATAGAAATATATAAAATATCGTTGACCAAGAATCTGGGTAACATATGGCCCATTGGGTTTGACAAGAAAAAGTTAAACATCACAGCACCTTTTAAAAGTATTCATCTGTGGTAGAATAGAAACTTAAAAAAAGAAAAGCCAGACAGATAAATTGGTCCTTCCATACATAAAACATTTTAAGCAACAACAGAATATGGATTTCCTCAGCATAACTGGCCACCAGTAAGCTTCAGAATTGATTCACATTGAGTGTGAAGGATTTGCCAACTCAAAAGCTTTCCCTGAAATGAGAAAAGATCTAAAGCTTGCTTAGGTCAGATGACCTGTTTATGGGAAGAATATCAACATTTCTAGAAGCAGGTCTGTAGTAAATTAGTACCAAAACCAAATTAGAACAAACACACAAACAAACAAAAAAAAATCTACACACAAAGAAAAACATGGACTACCTCTGAAGAAATTGGGAAATGTATTTCACACTAAAACTAAAGCCATTAAAATGTGAAAGAAACCCAGAATCCTGAGACAGCAACCCACAGTACATGTACGACCAGGGATGTGGAATAAGACGGGAGGAAAATTCATCATGGAAAAAAGCATGCTTACTGCACTAGCCAGGTTTACCCAGCATTGTCAGATTTCATTGCTTTTCTGTTTAAATTGGTAAATTAATAGTGTACTTTTGCAAAGATAGTTGGTAGCTTGACAATATATAAATGTTTTGTGAATATTTTAACCTATAAATAGTGGCCCTCACACAGTGGGCCTAGAGGTTCAGGAGACTGAGGCAGGAGGATGGAGAGGTCAAAGTCAACCTTAGCAAAACCGAGACACTGAGAACTCAGTGAGACCCTGTCTCTAAATAAAATACAAAATAGGGCCGGGGATGTGACTCAGTGGTCTAGTGTCCCTGAGTTCAATCCCCGGTACCCTCCCCCTGAAAAAATATTTAATGGCAAAAACCTAGAACTAGTTTTCTATAGAAAGGAAATATATTCACTTTTATTTTACTTTAATTTTTAATTTTAGGTTTTTTGTATGTCTGTGGGTTAAAATGTAATATTTTGATGTAAGTATTTTGCTTATTGATATCTAGTTGTTTCAGTATGCTTGTTGAAAAGTCTACCTTTGCTATATTTTATGGCCTTTGCTCCTTTGAAAATTTCAGTAGAACATATTTATAGTGGCTTATTTTTTTGATTTTTATACTGTTCCATTGATTTATGTGTTTGTTATTTTACCAGTGCTACAGTCTTAATTACTAAAGCTTTAAGTTGCCTCTTAAAGTAGGGTAGTATCAATTCACACACTGATTTTATTTTTCTTCAATGTTGAGTTGAGTTATCCCAACTCAACATATGTATATATAGTTTATATACATATAAACTATAGGATCAACTTGTAGATATCTACAAATGACTTCCTAGGACTGTGAATGAGATGGCAATGAATCTATAGATCAACTTGGTGAGCACTGATATCCACATAATATTGTCTTCCTATCCATGAAAATGGAATGTCTGTGAATTTACTTAGTTCTCTGATTTCTTTCATAAGAATTTTGTAGTTATGCTCATATAGATCTTATTCATATTTTGTTAGATTATACCTGCATCATTGGTGGGGGGTTCTCAGGTAAATGTATTTTTTTTATTTTAACTTTCACTTGAACATTATAATGTAAGCAAAATGGTTGATTTTATAATTCTATCTTGATACAATTGCTTATTAGTTCTAGGAATTATTTTTATCAATACTTTTAGAATTTTTTTACATAAGTGATCAAGTCATCTGTGAACTCAGTCATAAAAAAGAAAGACTTTATGACATTTTCCAGTAAATGGATAGATCTGGAGATTATCATGCTAAGTGAAACAAAGCAGTTCCCAAAAGACAAAAGTCAAAATTTTTTGCTGATGTGTGGAAGCTAACCCACAATAAGGAGGGAGAGGGGAGGAATAGATATTCAGTAGATTAGACAAAGGGGAATGAAGGGAAGGGAGGGGGATAGGACATTAAAGTTTCATTTCCTTCTTGCCAATCCATATATCTTTTATCACATTTTCTTTTATTGTATTATGATATGCTATTGAAAAGAATTGATGATAGGGGACACACATACCCTGATCCTGATTTTAGTGAGACACTTTTAAACTTCTCACTACTAAGTGTAGAATTATTAGTAGGTTTTTTAAAGCTTTTCTTTATCAACTTTTTGAATTTCACCTGTAGTCTTCGTTTACTGAGAGCTTTTTTAAATCATTAATATATATTAGAATTTGCCAAATGCTTTCTGTCATTGATATGGTGATGAAATTTTTCTAGTAGCTTGCTAATTGTGATGAACTTCATTAATTAATTTTTAAATGTTGAATTGACCTCACATACCTAAAGTAAATCCCTCTTAACTTTGTGTAATTCTTTTTATTCATTACTGGACTTGATGTGATAGTATTTTGTTGAGTATTTTTATATCAGTGTTGATGAGAGATGTTTGTGTATAATTTTTAATAATATTTTGTCTGTTTTTGAGACTAAAATTATTTTGTTTTTATACAATAAGTTATGAATTATTCCCTCTGCTTCTATCCACTGAATGATATTGTAGACTTGGTATAATTTCTTCCTTAAAAGTTTGGTATATTACAACAGAGTACTCATATGTCCCAGTGCTTTCTTGTTTAGAAGTTTTTTTTTAGTTTAGTTTTTTGTTTGTTTGTTTGTTGTTCTTTTTAGATATACATGACCGTAGAGTGTATTTTGAATATTGTCATACATGGAGTACAACATTCTAATTAAGATCCTATTCTTTTGGTTGTATATGATATGGAGTTACATGAGTTGTGTATTCATACATAAGGATAGGAAAGTTATGTCCAATTAATTCTACTGTTTTTCCTATTCCCATTCCCCCTCCATTCCCTTCATTCATGTTTGATTAATCCAATGGACTTCTACTCTTCCCCTCCTTACTCTTCTCTTTGAGGGTTACCATCCACATATCAGTGAGAACATTTGGCCTTTGGTTTTGTAGGCCTGACTTACATGCATTTACTGGAAAATGTCATAATTTCATTCTTCTTTATAGATGAGTAATATTTCATGGTGTTTATACACCACATTTTCTTTATTCATTCGTCTGTTGAAGGAAAACTAGGTTGTTCCATAGCTTGGTTATGGTGAATTGAGTCACTGTAGTATGCTGATTTTAAGTCCTTGGGTATAAACTGAGGAATGAAATAATTGAATCAAATGATGGTTCCATTCCAAGTTTTCTAAAGAATCTCCATGCTGCTTTCCATAATGGTTGCACCAATGTGCAGTTCCACTGTAATGTATGAGTTGATCTTTTCCCCCACATCCTCATCAATATTTATTGTTATTTGTATTCTTGATAATTACCATTCTGACTAGAGTGAGATGAAATCTCAGAGTAGTTTTAATTTGCATTTCTCTAGTTGCTAGAGATGTTGAACATTTTTCATATATTTGTTGACCATTTATATTTCTTCTTCTGTGAAGTACTTGTTCAGTTCCTTTGTCTATTTTTTGATTGGGTTATTTGCTTTTTTGGTGTTAAGTGTTTTGAGTTCTTGGGTAAGTAGAAATAATATTGTCAAAATGGCTGTACTACCAAAAGTACTAAACAGATTTAATGCAATTGCTATTAAAATTCCAATGATGTTCCTCAAACAAACAGAAAAAGCAGTTGTGAAGTTCATTTGGAAAAATGAGACCCAGAATAACCAAAGTAATCCTTAGTGAGAAAAGTGATGCAGGAAGCTTCACAATACCAGACCTTAAATTATACCACAGAGCTATAGTAACAAAAACAGAATGGTATTGGCACAAAAACAGACATGAAGACCAATAGAACAGAACAGAAGATACAGAGCATACGCACATAAATACAATTATCTCCTACCAGACAAAGGAGCAATAAACATACATTGGAGAAAAAATAGTCTCTTCAACAAATGGTGCTGGAGAAACTGAAAATCCATGTGCAACAGAAAAAATTAAACCCCTATCTCTCCCCATGCACAAAAATCTACTCAAAATGGATCAAGAACCTAGGCATTAGACCAGAAACTCTGCACCTACTAGAAGAAAAAGTAGGCCCAGCTCTCCATCATGTCTGCTTAGGATCTACTTCATCAGTAGGACTCCTCTAGCACAAGAAGTAAAATCAAGAATGAATAAATGGAATGGTATCAAACTAAAAACTTTTCCCAGCAAAAGAAACAATCAGGAATATGAAGAAAGAACCTACAGAATCTTTACCACCTGCACCTCAGAGCATTAATCTCCAGATTATTGGTTCTCTCTCTCTCTCTCTCGTTTTTTTTTTTTTTACTAGATATAGGCCCATTTACTAGATATATTGCCCATCGAATTGTTCACAATATTCCTTATTTTTCCTTTAATGTCCTTGAAATCTGTAGTTTTCGATATGTGAATTTTTTCAATTTCATTGATTTCTGATTTAATCTGATTTAATTTAAATTAAATTAAATTTAATTTCTTTATTATTTCTTTTACTTTTCTTACTTTGGACTTAATTTGTTCTTCTTGTTTTAGCTTCCTAAACTGAAAGCTTGAATTTCTGATTTTAGATTTATTTTTCTTTTTAATACATGCATTCAATGTTTTAAATTGCTCTCTAAACACAGGATTTGCTCTATTACAATAATTTTGGCAAGTTATATACTTGTTTTCATTTAATTCAAAATAATTTGCAATTTTTCTTGACATTTATTCTAAACCTATGTGCTATTTACAATATGATGATTAATCTCCAAGGACTTTGAAATTATCTAGTTATCTTTTTGTTATTGCTATCTATTTTATTTTCATTATGTTTGGGGGGCATAACTTCCTGTATAACTCGTGTGTGTGTCTATACACATGCACACATGCACACACATGTGAATGTGTGCTTTTCATTTTTTCCATTGTGGTGTGAAGTAATTTGTACATACACATTATACCCAATTGACTGATGGTTTTGTTTAGTTCAACTAAGTCCTTATTATTTGTCTACTGGATATGTCTGTTTCTGATAAAGGAGAGTAGAGGTTTCCAATTATAATTGTCGATTCGTTTATTTCTCCTTAAAGTTCTTTCAGTTTTTCCCTGATGTATTTTGACACTTTGTTGACAGTCATACACATTAAGGATTCTCATGTCTTCTTGGATCTTTGTCCACCTAATGATTTGTCATGCCACTCTGTATCCCAATAAATGCATTTTTTCCTTAGTCTATTGTGTCAGAAATCAATAGAGCTACTTCCTTTTTTTCTTTTGATTATTGTTAGCATGGTATCTTTCCCCATCCATTTACTTACAATTTATAGGTTTGTTTACATTTACAGGGGTTTCTTGTCTTGTTGACAATATCTAGTTGGGTATTTTCTTTTTGTGATTCACTCTAACAATCTCTATCAATTGTGTATTTAGACTATTAGTTCTTAAAGGGATTGTTGATATATTTGGATTAATGGTTTCCATATTTATTGTTATAATTTTATTTGTTGACCTTGTTCTCTGTTCCTATGTTTGTCTCCCACTCTTTCTAATCTTTATGGTTGTAATTCAGTATTTCGTATGTTTCCATTTTCTTTCTTTTCTTAGAATGCTATTTTTCTCTTTTTTAAATCTCTTTTAGTGTTGACCCTAGAGATTGAAATATACATTAACTCTCAAAGTCCTCTTTTGAATAATAACACTATACTGCTTCATTGGTAGTGTGAATGCCTTATGATAGCAAAATAATCCTAATTCTTCCCTTTCAACACTTGCATCATTGTGCTCATTCACTTCACTTACATATAAACATGCAGAAATGTATGTATGTATAAGACTATGCAATAAATACTTTGCTGTTATTATAAATTTGAACAAATTATCTGATAAAAATAAGGAAAATATGGGGTTATACTTTATCTTTGGTTCTTCTCCCTGTGATGTTCTTCCTTTCTTTCTGCAGATCTGAGTTTCTTACTTATGTCATTTTTCTTCACTCTAAAGAACTTCTTTGAACATTTTTGCAAGGTAGGTCTACTAAAAAAAATTTCCTTGATTTTCATTTGTCTGAGAAAGTCTCTATTTCTTATCACTTTTGAAGGATGATTTTGCAGGGCACAGAATTCTAGGATGGTGTTTTGTTCTGTTCCTGTCAACACTTTCATATGCTTCAGTACACTTCTGCTGGCTGGCAAGGTTTATGGGTAGAAGTCAGATACTTCTTATCTTTTTTGGGGGGTGAGGGGGACGGGTACCAGGGATTGAACTCAGAGGCACCCCACCACTGAGTCACATTCCCAGCCCTATTTTGTATTTTATTTAAAGACAGGGTCTTACTGAATTGCTTAGTGCCTCACTTTTGCGGAAACTGACTTTGAACTCGCTAACCTCCTGTCTCAGTCTCTTCAGCTGCTGGGATTACAGGCGTGCACCACCTTGTCCAGCAGCTACTTCTTATCTTTCTTTCTATAGGTAAACTGCCACCTTCTTACCCCAGCTCTTTTCAAGATACTTTCTCTTCTTTGATTTTTTTAAAGTTTGAAGATGATATACCTAGGTGAAAATTTTTGTCATTCATTTGACCTTTTCTTACTTTTTGTTGTCTGTGGTTTAGGTCTGACCTTAATTTTTGTGGATTGATTTTGCTATTATCGTTTCAAGTATTTCTGTTTCTTTCTGTTTCTTCTCCCAATATTCCATCATGTGCGTTACACGTGTGATTGTTGTCTTTCCTTTCTGCATAGTATAATCTGCGATCATGTAATTTTTTTCCCTATTTGATTTTCACTTTTGAATATTTCTATTGAGATAATCTCAAATTCAGATATGCTTCCTCAGATGGGTACAGTCTACTACTAATAAGCCCATCAAACATATTCTTCATATCTGTGGTGGTAGTGTTATTTTTTTCTACAATTTCTTCTTGGTTCTTTCTTGGAGTTTCCATCTGTCTGCTTATATTGCCCATCTGTTCTTGCATGCTGTCTACTTTAGCCATTAGAGTCCCTAGCATATTAATCATACTTGTTTTAAACTCCCACTTTGATCATTTCGACATTACTCTGCTATTTGAGTCTGGTTCTGAAACCTCAGCATCTTCAAACCGTGCTTTTTATCTGTTAGGATGTGTTGTCATATTTTCTTGATAGTTGGGTACACTTGCTGGGTAAGTGGAACTGCTATAAATAGGCCTTTAGTAATGTAGAAATAGGGTATAGAGGAGAGGAGAAGCATTTATAGACCTATGATTAGGTTTTATTCTTCTAATGAGTTTGCCTCTGGATGGTGAACTTCATATCGGCTTCTCACTGCATTCCCAGGAAACACAGGTTGGCTACAGTGGGTTGGAAGTCTCCTTTCCCCCAAATCAGTGATGCTCTGATCACACCTCAGCAGGTTTGGCTCTGGTTCACTGGTTTCTTTGGAAGGAAGAACTTATTAAGGAGAAGAAAATCCTCTGATAATATTCAAAAAGAACCCCAGAAATAGGAGGGGCTTTTTCTCAGATATTCGTTGTGCAAAATGGTAGAGTAACAGAAGATAAATTCACAAAAGTTTGGGGGCATTCCAAAAATGGCATTCTCCTAGAGACTTAACCTCTCACTCTTGACTGAACTGAACCTCCAGCAAAATATCAACTACAACTCTGCTTTCCAGGCTGTGACACTGGTCCCACAGGGGTTTCAGCTTACATATTTCTACCCTAATGTGATTTTGTACTTTCTTGTGAGTCCCTTCAATTTTGGGGGGTGGGGAGTGAATAGTGGTTTGCCCTGTTATTTCATTCCTCTTAAAGTTCTAAGAAGAGTTGTTGATTTTTCAGTTTGTTCATCTTTTTACTTGTTGTTAGGATGAAATAGATTCCCTTGCTTCTTATGTGACAGATGAAAAACCAGAGGTCAAAAACATTTCTCTAGATCCAACACAGGGATACAGTTTGAACTTACTAACATTTATTGAGGCAAATATATACCAAGTACTATGATAAGCATCTACTTTATGCTAAGTATGATTGTACTAAGTACTACTTTATAGATCATTTTAACTTATCCCAGCAACTAAACTATGAGATAACTGCAATTGACTTCATTTTACAACTGAAAATATTAAAATTCAGAAAAATTGAATGTGTTCCCAGTAGTTACTGAGATATTAAGTGCCCAAATCGGAATTTAAATCCAGGTTAAAAAAAAAAATACTAGAGTTACGTTCCTTGCATTATGAGAGAGCAAGAATAAGAATAAGAATGAAAGGGAAAGGAGGGAGGGAAGGCTTGAGATGGAGAGAAACAGATTACATTCATATACTTTTCCATTATACTTTGCTCTCAGCTGTTGACTCTGTTCTGTGAAAATAAAGATAAGATTGTAAGATTTTTAAAAGTCAAACCATCTGAATGCATTTCGAATTGTCTACAATGCACAAATTCTGATAGGCCTGAGTAAAATGTTGTCACCTCATGAGAATCAACTTGTCATGATTAGTACCAGATAGCAAGAAAACTTTGAAATGCTTTTTCTCACTCTAAGTGAGAGAACAAAGAGGCATCTCATATTTTGAATTAGACATGCTGTTGTCCCAGTGATATATAGTCTTATCAACAGGAATGAGGATGGGAGAAGGTGGCTGTCCTCTATGCCTGGCTGGTTTAACGTTGGACAGAGCTGATGTTTTATCACCACTCTAAGAAGGTGTCATCATCTAGGTATATAAGAATTACTCAGGTAAACTTCAGTCCAGTTAAGGCCAGGAGGCTTGTGCCTTCTATAAATCAATGAATAAGTCCTTACTATTCCTTTAGGTTCTGCAAGGTGCTCCTTGAGTTGAAAAAAAAATTAAAAGCAATATACCCAGGTGAAATGAAAGGAAACAGTTGACTGATGATAGGGATCCAGGTCTTGCCAATAAATTTTATCTTAAATTATTTCATAATGCTTTTTTCTTCCCATGTGTATTTATTGACAGTTGTATACAGCCATTGCTCTGGTTATCATCAAAGCAATGAATACATTAAGAAACCTATCTCAGACCAACACGGTTTCTAAAGGTTGAAAAAGGTCTATTTAAGAAAAAAAACATCATTTTTGAACTTAAGTCTCTGCTGTCAAAGCATTGATAACAAGTGAAAATGTGCCTTGCTTTTATTTGCATACAAAAAGTAGTCACTTTTATCCCAATAATCATTTAATTAGATGGAAAATATTATAACAAGGGAAATATGAAATAAAAGTCACAATACAATTTATGCTTAATTAAATAATAAACAATTTATTTAAGTAGAGCAAACTACCACTTGTTTCAAATTGTTATTTAAGGGAAAGTAAGCTAGTGAGCTAATAGCTACTTCTGTATTTACATGAATGCATAGTTTTTCGGCTCCATTTTATACTCCAAGCCTTCACATTTCTTTTTACAACAGTATAGCTAAAGAAACAATGAATAACAGTTAATAGAAAATGAAAATCAGTACTAGATATGAGCTCACAATCTACACTCATGTTGAGCACCAGTTAACATATATTTTAGTATTTATTATTTAGTGCCTGCAAATATTTTCAGGAAATGTGATTGTAACTGCATATCTGTAAGAATTGTTTTATAACCCTGATACTATTAGTGCCAGGTTCGCTTTCTGTATACTCAACATAAAGTTATGCTGCCCTACTAGGATTTATTTGATAGTAATTTCAAAACAAAATATGACAGACTGGGTGGCTACAGAACAAGAAATGTATTTTTTCACAGTTCTGGAGGTTAGAAATCCAAGATGAAGGTGTTAGCAGGTTTGGTTTCCTGTGATTGCTCTCCCTGGCTCACAGACGGCTGGTTGTTCATTGTAACATCATATGGACTTTCCTTTGCACTCTGGCAAGCCTGGTTACATATTCTAGTATTTTTTCATAAGAACACCACTCAGATAAGATTAGGATCTACCCTAGGGACTACTAAGGGACTCATCTTAATGCAATTGCCTCTTTAAAAAACCTATCTCCAAAGACAGTCACATTCTGAGGTATTATGGTTTAGTACAATATATGAATATTAGCAGAATATAATTTTATTCATAACAATGCTATTTAGCAATTTTTAGTGATAATCCTATGATATACTCCTTTGTACTTTATCAAAAACTAACTATTCATGCCTTTTTTGTTTGTTTATGATTTATTTTTATCTGTCCTTCTTGAATTTAACTTTCTTCTGTTTTAAAGGATATGTAGGATGATTAGATCCACAAGATAGCATGGATACAGATGCTTCAAATTAAATCTCAGAAATAATTTAAACGTGAAGGATTGGGTTTTGGTTTCTGGTATCAAATACTTGACAAGAAGAATGTAAAGGAAGAGTTTATTTTGGCTCACAGTCCATGATTGGATAATTCCATTGCTCTGGGTCCAAGGTGAGGCAGCACATTGTGGTGGAAGGGAATAGTTGAGGAACACTACTCTGTTCGTGACAACCAGGAAGTAGAGAAAGTATGCAAGGAGCCAGGAATAAAATATAAAACACAAAGGCATGTCCTGAGTGATCTAACTTCCTCCAGTCATTCCCTACCTGCCTATAGTTAACACCAGTTAGTTCATTTAAATTATTAATCTATCAAATGAATTAATCCACTAGAAAACTCACAATTCTCATAATCTAATCATTTCACCATTTCACCTAGTATATGCAAGGTTCAGTATTATTAGTATATACTTGGGATCTTGAAATGTACCTTCCATGGATCAGGAGATTTGGGAGCATACTCATATGGAAACCATAACAGTGGTAAAACTTTAAAATTAACTTGAGGTTATGTAGTGATCTTCATTACTTTATTGTGCTCAAGAACTACTACTGAGCCAGCTTCTCCGGGTTCTCGGAACGGAACTGGCCCACTAGTGAGAGCCTTTCCGACCAGAACAAGCTCCGAGTCCCGGAGCCCCTGCAGCGCAGCGTACTCCAGCAACGAACCAGCGGAGAGCCGCGATCCGCAAACAGCCTCTGGGATTAGGGCAGGGCAGCCAGAGACCTCTTCAGGCGGCTCTGCCCACTCCGGCTGCGGGCTCTCTCCACGGGGCGATCCAAGATGGCGGCCTAGAGGGAGACTGCACCCCCAGTCGCTCCAGAACCCTGGAGTTAAGAAGGGGAGGCATTGAGAGACTCGGACTGAAATAGAGCCACGGGTGAGTCTGCCCACTGGGTAAAGCTCGGCCCGGGTGGCAGGCCCAGATAGAGGTGGCTTATTGGAGCCGGGCAGGGCAGCTAGAGTCTTCCCAAGGCAGCCTTCCACACTCTGGCAGTGGGCTCCTCCCACACGGCCAGCTGCACGGCGCAGGCCCTCAGTGAGAGCATTTCCGCACAGAGCCAGTTCCAAACCGTGGAACCAGTAGGGGGCTAGGGGCAGTTTTCTTCGGATGAGCTGCTTTATCAGATTCCTCCAAGACATCAGGCTACTGAAGGCTGGGAGGTGATACACTGGAAATCTACCCGAACACTATAAGCCAGTAGCGGAAAACTGCAATATCTCAGGGTCCCACTGACAACTGACCAATATGAGAAAACAAGGGAAGAAAATGTCCCAAACAAACCTAGATACTACATCAATAAAACCCAATGACAGCACAGCAGAAGAAATGTCAGAAAGGGAGTTCAGAATGTACGTAATTAAAACAATCAGGGAAGCTAATGAGGAGATGAAAGAGCAAATGCAGGCATTGAAGGAGGAGATGAAAGAGCAAATGCAGGCATTAAATGATCACACCAATCAACAGTTAAAAGACCAAATACGGGAAGCAAGAGATCATTTCAATAAAGAGTTAGAGATACTGAAAAAAAAACAAACTGAAATACTTGAAATGAAGGAAACAATAAACCAAGTTAAAAACTCCATAGAAAGCATAACTAATAGGATAGAACACCTGGAAGACAGAACCTCAGACATTGAAGACAAATTATTTAATCTTGAAAGCAAAGTTGGCCAAACAGAAAAGATGGTAAGAAATCATGAACAGAATCTACAAGAATTATGGGATATCATGAAAAGGCCAAATTTAAGAATTATTGGGATTGAGGAAGGCTTAGAGAAACAAACCAAAGGAATGAACAATCTATTCAATGAAATAATAACAGAAAATTTCCCAAATCTGAAGAATGAAATGGAAAACCAAGTACAAGAGGCTTATAGAACTCCAAACATACAAAATTACAACAGACCCACACCAAGGCACATTATTATGAAATACCTAACATACAAAATAAAGACAGAATTTTAAAGGCCGCGAGAGAAAAGAATCAAATTACATTCAGAGGGAAGCCAATAAGAATATCAGCAGATTTTTCAATCCAGACCCTAAAAGCTAGAAGGGCCTGGAACAACATATACCAAGCCCTGAAAGAAAACGGATGCCAACCAAGAATCTTATACCCAGCAAAACTTACCTTCAAATTTGACGATGAAATAAGATCCTTCCATGATAAACAAAAGCTAAAGGAATTTACAAAAAGAAAGCCAGCATTACAGAACATTCTCAGCAAAATATTCCATGAGGAAGAGATGAAAGACAACGATGCAAATCAGCAACAGGAGGCGCTAGCCTAAAGGAATACCCAAATAAAGGAGAAACCAAATCATAAACAAATATGAGTCAATTGACTGGGAATACAAATCATATCACAATAATAACCCTGAATGTTAATGGCCTGAATTCATCAATCAAAAGACACAGACTGGCAGATTGGATTAAAAAGAAAAATCCAACAATATGCTGCCTGCAAGAGACTCACCTCATAGAAAGAGACACCCATAGACTAAAGGTGAAAGGATAGGGAAAAACATACCATGCACACAGACACAGCAAAAAAGCTGGAGTATCCATCCTCATCTCAGATAATGTGGACTTCAAACCAAAACTAGTCAGAAGGGATAAAGAAGGACATTACATGCTGCTTAAGGGAAGCATAAATCAGCAAGACATAACAATCATAAATATCTATGCCCCGAACATTGGCTCATCCACGTACGTCAAACAAATCCTTCTCAATTACAGAATTCAAATAGACCACAACACAATAATACTAGGCGATTTTAACACACCTCTCTCACCACTGGATAGATCGTCCAAACAAAAATTGAATAAAGAAACTATAGATCTCAACAACACAATCAGCAATTTAGACTTAACGGACATATATAGAATATACCATCCAACAAAGAACGAATACACTTTCTTCTCAGCAGCACATGGATCCTTCTCTAAAATAGACCATATTTTATGCCACAAAGCTACTGTTAGCAAATACAAGAAGATAGAGATACTACCTTGTACTCTATCAGATCATAATGGATTGAAATTAGAAATAAATGACAGAATAAAAAACAGAAACTTCTCCAATACCTGGAGACTAAATAATACACTATTATATGATGAATGGATAACAGAAGACATCAGGAGGGAAATAAAAAAATTCTTAGAAGTAAACGAGAACAAAGACACATCATATCAAAATCTCTGGGACACTATGAAAGCAGTACTTAGAGGAAGGTTTATTTCATGGGGTGCATTCAAAAAAAGAAGTAGAAATCAACAAATAAACGACTTAACACTACAGCTCAAAGCACTAGAAAAAGAAGAGCAGACCAATACCAAAAGTAGTAGAAGACAGGAAATAGTTAAAATCAGAGCCGAAATCAACGAAATCGAAACAAAAGAAACAATTGGAAAAATTAACAAAATAAATAGTTGGTTCTTTGAAAAAATAAATAAAATTGATAAACCCTTAGCCACACTAACAAAGAGAAAGAGGGAGAAAACTCAAATTACTAAAATTCGGAATGAACAAGGAAACATCACAACAGACACGAGTGAAATACAAAACATAATTAGAAGCTATTTCGAAAATCTATACTCCAACAAAACAGAAAACCTCGAAGACATCAACAAATTTCTAGAGACATATGAACTACCTAAACTGAACGAGGAGGACATACACAACTTAAATAAACCAATTTCAAGCAATGAAATAGAAGAGGTCATCAAAAGCCTACCAACAAAGAAAAGTCCAGGACCAGATGGGTTCTCAGCCGAGTTCTACAAAACCTTTAAAGAAGAGCTCATTCCAATACTTCTCAAACTATTCCATGAAATAGAAGAGGAGGGAACCCTACCAAACTCGTTCTATGAAGCCAATATCACCCTGATACCTAAACCAGACAGAGACACATCGAGGAAAGAAAATTTCAGACCAATATCCTTAATGAATATCGATGCAAAATTCTCAACAAAATTTTAGCAAATCGCATACAAATATATATTAAAAAGATAGTGCACCACGATCAAGTGGGTTTTATCCCAGGGATGCAAGGTTGGTTCAACATTCGGAAATCAATAAATGTCATTCACCATATCAACAGACTTAAAGTTAAGAATCACATGATTATTTCAATAGATGCAGAAAAAGCATTTG
The DNA here is from genome assembly GCF_902686445.1 of Sciurus carolinensis. Taxonomy (NCBI): domain Eukaryota; kingdom Metazoa; phylum Chordata; class Mammalia; order Rodentia; family Sciuridae; genus Sciurus; species Sciurus carolinensis. The sequence goes on along the minus strand of NC_062217.1, from coordinate 49,531,467 downwards.
ATAAAATACAGCATCCCTTCATGCTCAAAACACTAGAAAAAATTGGGGTAGTGGGAACATTCCTAAACATTATAAAGGCAATCTACGCTAAGTCCATGGCTAATATCATTCTAAATGGTGAAAAACTAAAAGCATTCCCCCTAAAAACTGGAACAAGGCAGGGATGCCCTCTTTCACCACTTCTATTCAACATCGTCCTTGAGACTCTAGCCAGAGCAATCAGACAAACCAAAGAAATTAAAGGGATACGAATAGGAAAAGAAGAACTCAAACTATCCCTGTTCGCTGATGACATGATTATATATTTAGAGGAACCTGGAAATTACACCAGAAAACTTTTAGAACTCATAAGTGAATTCAGTAAACTAGCAGGTTACAAGATCAATGCTCATAAATCCAATGCATTTTTATACATAAGTGATGAATCTTCAGAAAGAGAAATTAGGAAAACTACCCCATTCACAATAGCATCGAAAAAAATAAAATACTTGGGAATCAATCTCACAAAAGAGGTAAAAGACCTCTACAATGAGAACTACAGAACACTAAAGAAAGAAATTAAAGAAAACCTTAGAAGATGGAAAGATCTCCCATGTTCCTGGATAGGCAGAATTAATATCGTCAAAATGGCTATACTACCTAAAGTGCTATACAGATTCAATGCAATTCCAATTAAAATCCCAATGATGTACCTTGCAGAAATAGAGCAAGCAATTATGAAATTCATCTGGAAGAATAAAAAACCCAGAATAGCTAAAGCAATCCTCAGTAGCAAGAGCGAAGCAGGGGGTATTGCAATACCAGATCTTCAACTCTACTACAAAGCAATAGTAACAAAAATGGCATGGTATTGGTACCAAAATAGACAGGTAGATCAATGGTACAGAATAGAGGACATGGACACAAACCCAAATAAATACAATTTTCTCATACTAGACAAAGGTTCCAACAATATGCAATGGAGAAAAGATAGCCTCTTCAACAAATGGTGCTGGGAAAACTGGAAAACTATATGCAATAGAATGAAATTAAACCCCTATCTCTCACCCTACACAAAACTCAACTCAAAATGGATCAAGGACCTTGGAATCAGACCAGAGTCCCTGCATCTTATAGAAGAAAAAGTAGGTCCAAATCTTCAACTTGTTGGCTCAGGATCAGATTTCCTTAACAGGACACCCATAGCACAAGAAATAAAAGCAAGAATCAACAACTGGGATAGATTCAAACTTAAAAGCTTTCTCTCAGCAAAGGAAACTATCAGAAATGTGAAGAGAGAGCCTACAGAGTGGGAGAATATCTTTGCCAACCATACCTCAGATAGAGCGCTAATTTCCAGAATCTATAAAGAACTCAAAAAACTCTACACGAAGAATACAAATAATCCAATCAACAAATGGGCTAAGGAAATGAACAGACACTTCACAGAAGAAGATGTACAAGTAATCACCAGATATATGAAAAAATGTTCAACATCCCTAGTAATAAGGGAAATGCAAATCAAAACTACCCTAAGATTTCATCTCACCCCAATTAGAATGGCGATTATCAAGAATACAAGCAACAATAGGTGTTGGCGAGGATGTGGTGAAAAAGGAACACTCATGCATTGCTGGTGGGGTTGCAAATTAGTGCAGCCACTCTGGAAAGCAGTGTGGAGATTCCTCAGAAAGCTTGGAATGGAAACACCATTTGACCCAGCTATCCCACTCCTTGGCCTATACCCAAAGGACTTAAAATCAGTATACTACAGAGATACAGCCACATCAATGTTCATTGCTGCTCAATTCACCATAGCCAGATTGTGGAACCAACCTAGATGCCCTTCAGTTGATGAATGGATAAAGAAACTGTGGCATATTTATACAATGGAATATTACTCCGCAATGAAGAATGATAAAATTATGGCATTTGTAGGCAAATGGTCGAAATTGGAGAATATCATGCTAAGTGAGATAAGCCAATCTCAAAAACTAAAGGACGAATGATCTCGCTGATAAGCGGATGAGGACATATAATGGGGGGTGGGAGGGACTAGCATTAGGTTTAGGGTTAGGTTTAGAGTTAGGCTAAGGACAGTGGCAAGAATGAAGGAAAGAAGGACTGTGTAGAGGGAAAAAAGGGGTGGGAGGGGTGGGGGGAGGGGAAAAATAAAATAAACATCATTACCCTATGTAAATGTAAAAAAAATAAATAAATAAATAAAATTAAAAAAAAAAGAACTACTACTAACAAAAATAACAAGAAAAAATTAAAACACTGAAAATTCTATTACAACAAAATTAAGCATTTCATATGTATAAAAATAGACTTGTACTCCTCTAATCTGAGGTCTTGGCTTTCTTTGGTTTCAGTGACCCATAATCAACCTCAGTCTCAAAATGTTAAATATATAGAAAAATCCAGAAGTAAATAATTAATAAGTGTTAATTGCACACGATTCTGAGCAGCATGATGAAATCTCACACTACCCTCCTCCATCCTGTCCAGGAAGTGAATCATCCCTTTGTCAAGCACATCCACATTGTATATGCTACCTGCCTGTTAGTAGATTCCTTAGGTCAACTGTCACATGTAGTGGTAGTTGGGTTCAAATAACCCTTATTTTACTTAATAATGGTCTTAAAATGCAAGAATAGTGATGGTGGCAATTCTGATATGCCAAAGAGATGCTATAAAGTGTCCTTTAAATGAAAAAGTAAAAATTATTTTCATAATTAAAGAAGAAAAAAAATGTATGTTGATCTTCCTAAGATCTATGCTGAATGAACCTTCTATTTGTGAATTGTGAAGGAAAAAGGAAATTCTACTGGTTATGCTATTGTACCTCAAATGCAAGTTATGAGAGAAAAAGAAAGTTATATTCAGAGTTTATTAGGTTTTGCTATAAATGTTCTGTTTTATTATTAGTTATTGTTGTTAATATCATATTGTAACTAGTTTATAAGTTTTAAAGTTATAAGCTTTATCAGAGTATACAAGTACAGGAAGAAAACCAATATACATAAAGTTCAGTGTTATTTGCATTTTCTGGCATGTACTTGGGCATTTCTTGGAATGGATCCCCTATGGATAAGGGGAGATTTCCATTATGAAAATGAAACTTTATATAGCAACAAAGAAAAGTACAGGGAACATTAGAAAAATGGGTTAAAGGTCATGAATACCTAAGTCAAAGTACAGAAAACACAAAAACTAACAAACATATTGCAGTCATGTTCAAACCTATTAATACTTAAACAGTTAAGAATTAAACCACCATGAGATATTATTTTATATCCAGTGGAAAGCTGTGTTATTACAAGTGTTGGTGAGGATGTGGGGATATAAGACTGTCTAGGCAATGCTGCTGAGAAAGAAGACTTGTTCATCTATTCTGGAAAAAAATATTTATAAGTGTGCAAATAATATAGCCTATAACTCAAAAATGCCATTCTTAGGTAATTATTATAGATATTACCAATAGAAGCAAACCAGAGTATTTATCATAGCATTTGTGTAGGTTCAGGGAACCAGAGTCAATCAAAGCATGCATTACTGTCAGAATTGATGAGTAAAATCAACATGTACCATGGAATTCAAGTAGAAGTCAGAAACCATTGAATAGATTTACGCATAAAAATATTTAGATGATTTAAAAATACATTGCTTAAGGGAAAATTAGGTATAAAAATGAGATCTATGACACAATTAGTTTATGCACATTGGAACATATGGGTACAAAACAATAGCACATACTTTATGAGAGAACATAGAAAACTTACCAGTGGGTGCAGATAAAAGGGCAGTCAGCAGCCAACAGAAAGGAAATGAGTAAAGACCAGAGCCAAAGAGTATAATGATCTCAACTTTCTACACTAAAATATGAAAGAGAAGAGAACTCTTCCTGCAGAGGTGTATTTATATTTGTGTAAAATCATTTTGTATAATTGTAACAAGTATTGTTCAGGAACCGACACTTTATCTCTAAAAGAACTTTAAATGAAATGGTGATTCCCATGACCTTCTGGCAAGGACATAGTGTTTTTTTGGTAGATGAGTTCAGCTTGTTCTAAATCACATTACTGAAACTGCTGTCCAAGTGTACACACAGGTGTGGTACCCTCTATCAATCCTTAGGTTTTGTTTGCTTTCTTACAAGTTGTGGGCCTTGACATTTCTTTTAAACTTCTGTTTACCTCTGTGTTTCATTTAGATCCACTCAAAATCAACTCAAAATTTATTTATTATTGTGGTATGACCTTTCAGCCAAACTGGACACATGAAGAATAATATGACTTAGTGTAGGGAACTTGCATTTTAATTACATGTACCCTTTTCTTTCTACAAATCTATTCAACCTCTCATTAAATAAATAAGAAATTTGAATATGTCTATTCCATATAGTTCTAACTTTTCTACTTTCAAGTCTATTGTACATATTATCAATGGAGTATTTGTGGTTTAACACAGATCTGGGTCTTCACATATACATGAACCTTTGAAGGTTCTTCTTTGTTCTCCTATGTCTTCTGGTACTCAGTGCCCTACCCCATCCAGTCTTCATCTCTAATCCCAACCCCTAAGACAGTCTTGACACTTAGAAGAGGGAAGAAAATGCACACATCTTCCCTAATAATATGTCCTCTATTTTAACTGTATGCTTTCTCTACCTGATAATTGAATGTCTACGAATGTTTTAAATTCAAATGCTTCCCCCTCTAAGAGATATTTATTCAGTAGAAGTCATTTTGTTTCTCTATCAGTGTTTATAATGCTTTTGTTAACCAAAAATGCATTTGGCTGGTGTCTCATGTTGTACACATGAGCATATTGATCTCACCTCTGGATAAAAATTCAACACTTAAAAGTTGGAAGCTATGCTTCTTAGTTCCTGAGACATGTTCACTCCTATCCCAACTCTCAATGTGTTTCCTTGTATATCACTGTGTTTTTAATTGCTCTGACCAAAATACTTGAAAAAAACAAATTATGTTTTGGTCTTGGTTTCAGAGGTTTCAGTCCAAGATTAGCCAGCTTCAGTGATCTGGGCCCAAGGTGAGGCAGAATGTCATGGCAGAAGGGTGTGGTGGAGGGAAGCTTCTTAGCTCATGGCAGCCAGGAAGCAGAGAGAGAGAAACAGAAGAGCCTGGGACAAGATGTAATCCCTACTTCCTCCAGTCATGCCCCACCTTGCCTACGATTACACTGTGTAGTTCAATCAGATTATAAACCCAGCAATTTGATTAAACCATGGACAACATTACAGTTCTCATAATGTAATTTCACCTTTGAACATTCTTCCATTGACTAACACAATCAAAGTTTTGGGGAAACGCCTCATATCCAAACCATAACAAGCATAAGTGTGTATTCAGTGAGCATTGGTTATATTGGAATGATAAAAGTTTAAATAACTTTACAAAATTATAGTATGAACCAGATTATAAATTCCTATTACACATAGTAATTGATAGAATCATTTGTCATAATTGAGTTAGTTAAACCCTCAGATGTCTTCTGTGGTAACTGTCCTGAGGAGAAGATAGCTAAATATTTCCAGAACAAATAAAAAGATACTGACCATAATAAATGTGGAGCAGCAAAGGCACTCTGTGTGTGGACCTCCTTTATTAGAGGCAATGGCAGTCACCTATGGATATCAGTACAATAGGACCTACTGCCTCTCAGTTGGCATTAGTCCTGGAAAGTAGTGATAAGTATTGATTAAGAGCTTATAGCATCTCAGGCACTCATATTAAATAGTTGATTCCTCTTGAAACTCTATAAATAAGTACTATTTTTATTCCTATATTACGCATGAAAAAAGGCAGACATAGAATGCTTAAAGAATTTTTCCAAGAAAGCTTTTTTTCCCCACTTAATACGACTTCCTCTCCTGTACACAGAGGCCACATAGAAAAGGAATAGGGGGAGCAGAAAAGGGGATTCTTTGGGGATAGGAGAAACAATCCTGACTTGAGAATTGAATTTAAAAATTCTATTGATGAAAAAGAGACTAAGACTGCAAACAAACAAAAAAAATTGAAAAGTAGACTGAGGTATTGTTTGGCAATCTTAAGTCATCCAGCTCCCATGCTGTTCCCATAAATGAGAATGGAGTTTGATAAAGAAAATGACATCCATCAGAGAAAAGAGTACATTAATTTTTTTTTCTGTATCTGTGTAGTATAAAATGAATCCCACCCCTCCACCCACCGAGTTTGTCATCTAAAGGAGCTTATGATAACAACAAAATCAGACTTTCAGTGTATTTGAATATAGCTATTATTCCACAAACTTCATTGCAAAGGGAACAGCAGTTTTCTCTTTTTCTTTAAATCAAATCAACCTGACTCCAAGCCCTGAACTTTCTATAACTCCAGTGGAAGGGAAACTTGGAGTCAAGTGAATTTCATGATCTGTTAACCATGCATGCAGTTCTTAATCCCCCTTTTGAACCATCTCCTCTTTCACTTCTTTTATTTCCAACCCCTGGCCAAAAAAGGACAATTCCCACTCTTTCCTTTCTTTTTAGGATGCTTAATATACCCCTTTAATATATGGTCAGAGAAAGTAGGCTGATGAAACGCTGACCAGGTAAGTCTGTTAGCATTTTAAAGTGATGAAGTGATGAAAAAATTTAAGTTCATAGTCTAGGGGGAGGAAATAAAACCGAATTCTCCTGAAAAATTAATACATTTGGTATAACCAGGCCTGCAGTCCCTCCTAATGGCACCAACTGGGGCAGAACAGTGCAGTCCCCTACAGATGGAACTTGCAGACTTCACTAGTCAGTACCACAATGCCTCCCAGGACACGGAACCAAATGGGTCTTTGCCACTAATCATTGCATTTACACCGCGGTCTTCCTTCTAGAAAAGAATTATTTCCCAGTAGCTATGTCACTGTTGACCATTAGGCCCTTAATTTTTTTTCACTCTGGTTAAAGTTTAGACAGACTCTTTCATGACTACAGGCTCTTGATTTGTATTTTCTTAGCGCATCTACTTTAGAAAACTTGCAATTATAAATTCCTTTCTTTGCAATCTAAAACCTCTCCCGGCCTCCTGCCAATTTTATAGCCAGATATGTCTTTCTCAAGGACCTGGATTATAGCCCTTCAACATGTAATCGTGCAGAGGATCATGCCCCTGTCTCTGAGTCTCTGTGGGCTTGAAGGAATCCAACTTTAGTGGGCACTAATTAGCAAACAGATGGCCTAGTCACACTGACTAGACTCCCGCTTAGAATCCTCCAGTATTTGCCTATTATTTCACCCCTGTGCTAAAGTTCTTTCACCTTTGGTTTCCACAAGGTTAAGTTCAATCTCACATCATATTTCAACACCCTTGACTCCTTTCATACTACTCTTCAGTCAACTCTTCTTTGCCTGTTTAAATCAATCCAGTACAATTTTTGACACTGTTCAAAATAACAGAAAAAGAAGACAGAACAAAATTCTAAATATTTTATGAAAAATGGAAGAAAATATATTCCTTAATGAAAATAAAGATTATTCCTGCATAGATACATATGCAAACAAATTGAACTTTGTGGAGAAATGTAAACCCAGGGTTATTTGCTCATTTAGGTGTCTGCCTGGCTCTGCTGGTATTTGAATTTGTGACCTATGGTTTATACTTTTACAAAAGCCAGAAGGAGGTTATTTTCAAGTACCTTCTGCTTTAGACCCTGAAAGGACCCTGAGGCAAAGAAACACAAAGGCCTTCTTAGAACTGAAGGAAAAATGCAGAGCACAAAACATAGTGAACTTTCATTCTTGCTGATTGTTCCTCAGCAGAGAAAACAAAACACAAATGAATCTTCCAATAAATTATCCCGCCACACAATATTAGTGAAGTGCAGTGTTTTCTGCTCATCTTCTCCACCTATGTGCCTATTTGTGAATAATTTACCAAGAGAGATTCATTAGTAGCTTTCTTTCTGTTTTGTAGTTTTTAATAAAGTTAGGGCACTTTGCTTTTTATTTTGATCTGTGGAATTTAAATTACAATCAGGGTACTTTAGCATGTGAAAGTCAATTTGAAATATGTTAAAATGTACTGAGATTCTTGGATGAAAGGAGCTAGATAAATACTGATTCACTTCAAGACGTTTGGCACTTGAGTCTCTTCTGTGATTTTTAAAATGCCTCTTGTCCTCATTGTTAATCTCCCTGGGATTCTGCATACTCTTCCATTATTCCCTTAGGTAGTGTCATCTTAATTTACATTTGTGACTGCTAAAGGTGCTCTGCAGGAAGGAGTGATAAATCACACACGCCTTCTTTAATTTATCATCCTCTTTACTCAACCTGAGTTGACTCACTCAATTTCCAACATATGGAATTTATACTAATGCTTCTAATTCAAAATTGGTCCAACAGTCCACAGTATAATAATTTCATCATTTCTATGAAACATACTCGAGTTTTCATAGGGGCATACCTTCCATTTGTTTCTCTGAAGTCTTATACTGCCTTGTGACATCCTTATTTATGAAAGAATGCTTAGAAGGTCCTGACACAACAGATAATCTCCTCTTCTTCTCTGAGGTTTTGTTTCTTTTCTCTTCCTTGCTTTTTAAACCTAAGGCATCACTCCACAGTCTGTGAGCCTTCAAGATGCACACTTGAAAAGCAATACATCATGATTTTGAGAGATTTGCAAAGATGAGACAGCTATGCCTTATTTAGACTCACCCCCACATTATTAATTGGTGAGCAAGTACTGAAACTCATTTATTAGCACATAAAAAAACCAAATTCACATACATATAAAACATGCTGTACAGATCAGTTTGCCTTTAAATTGAGATTGCTTTCCAAATTTCAGTATGCCAAATTTGAAAGCAGGAAGTGAATTGAACTTCCTATAGCCTACCCTGCATGAAAACATCTGTCTGTTTTCTATGTCTGTAACACAATACCATAGACTGGATAATTTATAGATTTCTTTTAAAAAGGAAAGTTTATCATAGGTCTGTAGGAGGGAAGTCCCAAGGTACAGTGAAGGTTTGGGCAAGGGCATCCCAAAATGGCAAAGGGTGAAGGGGTAAGAAGTACATGCTAAAGAGAGCTGCAAAGCAAAACAAAACAAAACAAAAAAAGAGAAAAGTGGACTTTGCTTTATAACAACTCCCTCTGGTGACAACTAACCCACCACCTCACAAAATTCTCAATCCTGCTTAATGATTTACTCACCTATTAAAGGGTCACGTCACAATCCATCCACAATGAAATCAAGCTTCAACATGAATTTCAGAAGGGACAAGCCAGATTCAAGCCACAGCAATATCTTACTTGTTCTCACGGACAGACAATAAATGTATTTTCCACTGTGAATATTTGGTCCTGAGCAACAAACCAGACATAACTTTGTATCTATTGTACACTATTTGTTATGAGGACTTCATTGTATTCTAGCTTCTTTTTTACTTACCTTACTTGAAATACAGGGAACAAATCACCCACTATTAATCTTTAATCTGTAGTGGATAATAAATATTTTTCTAAACTACTTTAATTATATTTAACTGCATTTTTTCATGTTTTATAAAAAAAATCCTAAGTTTCTACAGTCATATGAGTGACTGTATATATAGATATATATAAAACATTAAAATATATGTAAAGTATATTTATATTTAAATATATATAAAACATTAATTAACTTTACATGATTTAAAGTATAGAATCATTTCACTACAGACCACATGAAACTACTACAACATATTTCATAAGACATTAATTTCAAAAAAGTATGACTGTGAATGAATATATCTATAAGCTTATCTGTTTTGATCAAAACAGACTTATGGAATATCAAAATTCAAATGTTAATGCATAACATGGATAGTTCTTAGTCCTCAAAAATTCAAGTTCCCCAATAAAAAACATAAACATAGAGAAAACAGAAGAGAAGTATTTTTGTCTGATGTCTATTAGTTTATTCCACTTTAGCTATCAGAGAGGCAATTCAAAACATTTATTCAAAACCTATTTTTACCTTTTTATCAATATGCTCTCATACATAGACATATCAAATATGATAATTTTAAAATGACTTAAATAATAGCATTATTACTAAAGAAATTTTATATTATCTAAATGAAACAAATTTTGATCTATAAAGACACATGCTAAATAAGATAAATAGGTGTTAGGTGTTACCAAATTTTTATTTCTCAGTTTTAATTTCTTTGTCTAAGTTTCCCTCCAAAATCAAATTGGGTATAAGACTAGAGACTAAAAAAAAAAAAAAAAAAAAAGATTGAAAAGTAATTACAGACACAAAGTTATCAAAAAGCAAAGAAACCTAATCAATCAGAAACCCAACCAAACATCACCAAATAAAAATGACTAAAATATGATGACAAACATATGTATTATGAAAGGCAAAGGTTTGTGGATGCCACAATGAAAAAATAAAATCAAATGAATAAGTAGCAATGCAACTCAGTGGAAAATATGTGTTAAAGTGATCTTACTTTTCTATTTTCATATAACAATGAAAAATTTTGATATTTTTTGAGTATGTTTGTCAGTTTTCCATTACTATTACAATGACCTCAGTTAAATCAACTTATAAAGAGAAAAGGTTTATTTTGGTCCACAGTTTTGGAGGTTTAATTCATGATTGGTTGACCCTATTGCTTTTTGGATGGTGGTGGGGCAGTTCATCCTGGCAGCAGCACAGGTAGAGCAAAAACCAATCACCTCATGGCTTGGGAGCAAAAGGGGGAAAGAGGGATGGACCAGTGTCCCTTAATCCTCATTGAGAACACTTTTTCAAAGACCTGAAGACCTTCCTTCTATTAGGCTCCACCTTTTAAAGTTTCTACCGCTTCTCAATAGTGCCATAGGGGACCAATGCCTTAGCACTGGGGTCTCAGAGGGACATTTCATATCTGAACAATAGCCCATAGTCATGACTATTTTAGCTTGCAATTAATGTTACTGGTTTCACAGGCAGTTTCTTATCTCCTCTGAAGCTGGTAGAGAATTTACCTTCCATCTCTTTTGCCTACATCATACACATATTCATAACCAAGTATTTGGAAAGTTTGTTAGTTATATGCTCTTTTTTTTTTTCTCATTCTTTGTATTGATTCTTAATTTGATTTTATAAGAACTAATATAAAACCTACTGAGGTAAAGAAAATTTTCATTCTCTAATCGCTTGAATATTTATGCAAATTAATTTCTTAATATACTAATCAAACAACCAGGCATGTTTGGAAGAATATTTGGATATATGATGTTAACCTTGAAATATATAGTGCAGTATTTTGTCCTTGTCCTCTTTTGACGTCATTATTAGTTTAGTTTTAATAATATTCGCACTGCATTTTTCCAAATGCTCAGTATATCACAGTCCATTGAGATACAATTGGATGTATTGTACTTGTATGTAAATACATGTAGAAATAAATACTTGATTATATTACAAGTATTTGTAAAGGCTACTAAATTAGAGCTAAGTAATGTCATAATTTTCTATTGATAAGAGTAAGTAATAATTTGTTAGGTTAATTAAATAAGATCAGTAAATTCTCACTCTTAAAAACACCCAAATCCACTGGGCTCTCTTAGTAGAATATTTTCAAAATTTTATTTCTCACTTTTACCAAATTCTTCCTGCTTAGTCTATTCCAAAAGAGCCAGTTTTAAAACTTTTGGTCTTTCATTCACTAAAAAGTACCAAGACTTGACTAAAAATTGCTTTTACTGTAAACATGTAAGGTCCATTAAACTGACATCTTAAGAAAAGAAATTAATTTTTAGACATTTCGAAGATAATCATATCAGTGAAGTTCATAAACCAATACAGAAAATTATTTTAAAATATCATGAAGGACAACAAAACATCAATCTTTTATAAGTAAGACCCAGAAAATTGGGCTCAATTTGTTTCCATTCTTCTTATTTATATGCATAAGGTTTTCATTCTTGAAAAACTGAAGCTCAACTGCTATAACCATATCCAAGTGTGAAGGAACTTTGAGGGTGTCCGAAGACTGTCTTGTAATCTATGTGCACCGGTGGCAAACCCTGGGTTCACGTTACAGGAGAAAAGCAAAAATACGTCTCCAGGATTTTCTGCCACATTATGTAAACAATAGACTGTGAAACAAATTTTATTTTTAAAGGACTCAAACTAAGTACAGATTTTTGGCTACCAAAGGCTGGGGAGAATAGTAGAGTGGGAAGGTTGGGGAAAAGGTTGATCATTGGGTACCAAGTTATAGATAGAAAAGGTAGAAAGGAAAAATAAGTCTGGTGTTTTATCCACAGTCATCGTAGGTTGACTATGGATAATAAATACACAGAGTCATGTGCGTGTGCACACACACCCACACCCACACCAACATATGTAAATCTTATAGCATTTAAAGTTGTTTAGTTGTGCTATTTTATATTTTGTTTGTACTAATTTTAGTAGATTTAGGAATAAATAACAACTAGGCTATCTTATTAAAAAGTATTTTTATACCTGACTTGGAAAAACCATTTGTCCCAGGTACTTTGACATTTCAATTCCTGGGGCAAGCTTTAATAGACATTTCAACCAAGTCTTGATTATAAAACAATCTACAAGTCATTTGTTGTAGCTATATTAAACCTGCAGCAATCAATCCCAATGCCTGGGTCAACCAAATGAGGTAGAAGGGGAGAATTGCCTGAAACTATGGGTATTTGGAAATCTCAGTGATAGGAAACATCAGAAAAACGAATGCTCATCTTCACTAGGAGGAGAATCTGTCATCCTAATTTATTTTGCTCTGACTTTATAAAAGTGAATCAGATGATTTTCTTTGAAATATGTTAAACTGCTTCAGAGAAAGTCACTGAAAAATATCAGTCAGACTACTGGCTACTTAAAGACAGACTCTAAATTATTTAGCAGATGTGGTTTGGAATGGTTCCAATTAAAAACTATATTAGTCTCAGTCTATCTCCTGTTACCAAAATGTTTCATTCAACACTCTATCCAACTCAGCATCTTCAATTTTTGCCATTCAACTGAGTTTACTCTCTGCTAGTTATCCGGCTTGCTGGTCTCTGAGAATCCACCATTGGAGCATCAGGTACAGCTAGGTCAGATGGGATCGCTCACTCACACCTGGCTCACAGCTGCATTCCCAGAAGGGACTCCCAGTAAACCACAATGATATTTTTTGTTTTGATTCTTACAAATGCAAAAGATAAAAGCTATTTTATCTTATTTTTTACATTTTTAGTTATTTATAGAAGTCAATAGACATACACTATTTTGTGAAATTTTCAACAATACCTTATTAAATATACTTAGTAAAGATTGTGTTTCCTAACAAATATAAATATTTAGAGTCCCTTATGATGTCTGACACTTTAGATAATTAAACAAAGGATTGACTGCTCCATATAGTCATGTGCCACTTGGTAGTTCTATCACAAGGCGGTTACTGTGAATCTCCTTCGTAACAACACTTGGCATGGCATTCAACGAGACCCTTTAATAATTATAATGATGATCATGATAATAACAAATTGATCAGTGTCCCGGTTGCAGAACAGATGGCATGTTGAAAAGAGACACATGAAAGAGTTTAATAAAGGGACTGTTTACAAAGGTGTGAGCTCATTTAAGGGAATCCAGTAAGTAATAGAGAAGCAGTTTGGAAATCATTAGGAAAACCATTGCCACCCATAGCCTGAAGGAATGAAGGGAGGGAGTGTTTACTGCAGGCCAGCAAAATTTGAAATTGTGGGGAGTAAGAGGCACCTGACATTACACCAATGTTTTCCTTTAGTTCAGAAAGACAGTCCCCTGCCAAGTGCAATGGTGCATGCCTATAACTCAGTAATTCTGGAGACCGAGGCAGGCGGATGGCAAGTTCAAGGCCCACATCTGCAAGTTAGCCAGAGATCCTGTCACAACATAAAAAATAAATAAATAAGGTCTGCAGATGTAGATCAGTGGCAGATACCCATTAGGTTCCATCCCAGTATCAAAAACAAAAATAAAAAACATAGTCTCCCAACCCAGGAGAAGAGACCTAAAAGAATACCCAGACCCATTTCTTTTCTCACTCTCCCTTCTCCAGGTGATGCCTTCCATAATCTGAACTTAACTTGGGACTTCAAGAGGAGACTCATTGACAGCTTCCAGAAAAGGCAGGGTGGGAAAGAGCAAGCACATTGGCTCCCGGGGAGCAAGATGAGAATATTCAACATGCACCCTTAGCAAATATCTGCATGCCTTATTTCATATAAACTTTACAACATATAAACTTTACAACAGCCCTTTATCATTTCCCTGGTTTGAAAGTGAAAGGTTTTTAAGACCATTCAGCTGATAACAGGTTGAAGTGGAGTTAAGACCTATTTCTCTAATTGTAACACCAATGCTGCCTCCCGTGCTGTGCCACACATAAGCCATCCATAATTCCAAATATTTCCTTTACAAATAATCAGAGCTCTCATCCAAGATGACTTGACATTAAGAACAGTTTGGATCTTACTTTAAACCACAGGCTATCCCAGGACCCTTTCCATTCCAGTTTTTAACAAAGTGGTTTCATCTGGTACTCACAGACTCTCACCAACATTCATCCTAAAAGTTGTATTGTATGTTTCAAGATTTGAATATGTTTTACACTGCCCTATCTCATTGTTTTTAAGAAAATTGCTACCTGAATTTGCCTATATTAATTTTTTAGCCTCTGGATGTTGAGATTCAATTATTTCCTACTCCAATGTCATCTCAGCATTTAACATCAGGTCAAGTGAGAATTATGCCTTCCTCTTTCAGCCCAGAGCTAAAAAGGCCTTCTCAGATGCTTATGCTTCAGTATAAAACACAGGCAAGAAAGAATTTAAAATACTTAAGATTAAAAGACACACCATGAAATGGACACAATTAAATATAGGGGGATTAGCATATCAATAATGCCTATTTATTTCTTCTGTAGAAAGAATATGAAACAGAAGCCAAAGAATCTATTTTCTAAATATGCTATTAATTACTACTTCACATGTGCATTGATGAATAACTTGACCTTATGGGACCTTGATTTGTCATGATGTTAAATTGTCAAAATAATATTATAGATCTTACAGAATTTTATGAAAATAAAAATAAGATTAGAAATGTAAAAGAGTTTGAAATATACAAAAGCAAAATAAACTCATTGCCCTCTTTTGGGGGACTGTTTATTTTTCTCTTAGCACAGTACTTGTTTGTTTATTTATCAAAATATGTTGACTTCAGTGGAGTACCGAGCATTGAAAATGAGAACAGGAGAAAGATGCATAAAGACAAAAGAGAAAAACCAGAGAGAGAAAGGAGAGTGAGAGGGAAAAAAAGGAGAGGAGAATAAACAGAGAAAGGCGGGAGAGAGTTATTTCTAGGTTTCAGCACATAACACAAATTTATTACCTAATTTATATATTATTGAAAATGTATTATTAAATTGAATGAGCAGAGCACATGCGTTGCTATTGCTGGAGGCAACCATAAGTCACATTCTGACAGGTTACATGTATTTAATGCAACTATTTATTTTTTATACATGAGAAATGAATAATTTCTTTAGTAATTGCCAAATCATACACTTCCTGAAATTCATGGCATCTTCTTAGGGAAATACATTTACCAAAATGTCATGTGAATTTATGCATATTTGCAAGCAAATTCAGAAGAAATATGTATAACAGCTTTCTAACTTCCTTTCCAAAGAGTGACAGTGACAGTGAGGGATAGCTTGCATTTTGCTGTATTATTTTTGTACACATTTTGGAATTTTTAAATGTTTTGCACATTTCAACAAAAGGTACTACTCAGATATAAAAGAGGCTAAATATACACAATATTAAACCATTATGCAACAATAAGATCAAGATTTTTGTTTTGTTCTCTTATCCATTTATTTAGGGACTAGGGAGGCAGAATAAGTCTATTTATTTGGGTTCATAATTGCCTAACATATTTTATAATGCCAAGAGAACTGTCTCAACAGCACTGGGCTGTATTTTTATGGGACTCATCAGTTGATATGTCACCAGAAAAGTTTTCACAAATCTTTTACCAAAAGTGAGTAATCTATAACCAAAAGTAAAAAATCAGTTTACTTTCTAAATGTCAATATTTATAGGGATGTGGAGTAATCTGAACTCAAACTTGATGGTCCAGGTATTTTTCAGTGTTATAAACTTATCTGGATGTAGGGAATAGGATGATGTATAAAATAGTAAATCCTGAGGGAGAAAAAAATGTTGACTGTGAACTAATTCTGATTTATCTTTGGTGGTCTTGATTCCTGTAGTACAAACTCTCAACATCCATTACCTCAGGGAAGAGATTACCATTTAATCTTTGGCATTTTGGTGACAGAGCAGAATGTTCTTTGGAGTGATTTATTAGACCTCAAAATATTAGATTGCAATATTCTAAGAAGTGCATGTTCCCAAAATTTTATTTTCAATGGAAGTTTTAAAAGGTTTGAACTCTTTATCAAAGAGTCATTTGAAATGTGTACCTGGAATTCACTGAACTTAAGTATTTCATTCATTTTTGTGCCGATTGAGAGCCCAAGCATATCTCAAATGGTGTCTGTGCCAATGAATTCATGTACATTTAAAAACACTACTTATCCTCCCTATCTCACTTTCTAACCTTGTCATAAAACTTAGAGTCCAGTGTTAATTTTTTTTTTTTTACTACTATAGACATTGAGGCATTATGACTCATTTTCTTAACTATCTCTAAAGCTTCTGGAAAGAATTAAAAGAAATACAGAAGTACTTACTTAGGTGGAATATCAATGAGTCACAGATATAATTAAATTCTGCATCCATCCTGTTTTCATTAGCTGCTGCACATGGTACTTTGCCAAATAAAGATCTCAAAAATATTCACTGGTGGTGTTCAATTTTAAGATAGTTATTTTTCAGGACTGATAAAAGTGTCTCTGTTTACAAGTCAAGGACAGATTTTATCTAGCAGAAATATTTTACTGTGATGATGCAAAAAGGAATCTCTCCTTATACAATCCCACAAAGCTACCTTTCTTGATGATTCATTAATTTTGGCAAATATTGCATCTACTATATATGCCTAGGTTTTGGGGAAGCAAACAGAAGCTGTCCTGGGAGGCATTTACCCACAATGGAGGAACTATGATTCCATAAAATTAAAAAAAATAATAAATATTTGAATGTCATAATAGAGAAAATATAAAAACATTATGGACAGTCATAGTATGATGATAGTAACTCCTACTAAAAAACTCAAGGAAGTCTAGAATATGTTCAGGTAGAAGAGAGGAAGGGGTAGAACACAGGGAGAAGAAGGATGTTTTAGAAAGAAGTAATAAAGTGAGGAAAGGTACTGAAAAAAAGCATGTATGGAGAAGATGAAGAAAAATAGAAATATGTTTTAAATTTTGTGCTATAGACATATTACTAGTATGATGTTGAAAAGATATTATGACTTGACTAGACACTTCTGCAAATCTGGCAATGCATGCAAACCTATGAAAAGAAAGCCTTCCTTCCTTCCTTCTTTCCTTTCTTCATGGCCTTCAATGGCATGTCACTTTGTTTTGCATAGCCAGAGGGAAAAATCAAACACAACTTAATTTAACAAGTCTTTATTAGAAACTTACAATGGACACCACTCTATTAGGGCAATAGAACACATGAGCAGAAGGAATAAGATTAACACAGTGGCAACAGTGGCAGGCTAAAAGAGGACCCAGTCAAGAGGCACGCATGGACCAGTTTTGGCCAAGTTCTCACCCTAATCTACTCTGTAGCATTAGTAGCTAACAACAGAAAACAGATGGTTGCATGTAACTGCATATACTATCTGTGTGCATGTATTGTGTTACTGTTTAGCAAACACACTCTATTAAATTTTATTTCAGTTAACATGTTTAGGATCTTTCTAGAGCTATGAATTAAAATAAACTATGGTTATATATCACATAATGATATTGCCTAAGAACTGCACATATAATGGTAGTTCCAAACATCAAGGTATCATCTTGATGTTGCAGCACTTAGTTGGTATACATACACTCTGTGACATTCAAGAATGACAAAATTGTCTAACAATGCACTTCGGAGAACGTACTTCCTCATTAAGTTATGTATAACTGTCCTATTAAGGAAGAATAATTTATTCAGGTTGGCTCAATCAGCATTGACTGTTTCAGTGTTAAGACCCAGAAAGGAACCCAGAAGAGGGCTTCTTATAATTGTATATTTCAAGCCTTGCTGTATAACACATTCATCTGAGATACTTTCTAAAAGTAGAGTTTACATTTTCTCCTGTCTTCAGCAAGTGTTAGGAGTTCAGTGATTCTGGAGTCCAGTCATTATACCAGAGCTGAACTGCAGACCATAATATGAGAAAGACAACCATTGTGTAATCAATGATCTATCCAAAATATAATAAAATAAAATAAATTGGTTTATCTACATCTTTGCTAGCATAAAGGTTAACATTGGTGAAGTCTATCTACAATGCTTCTTTAACTCTGATGAATTATTTTTAAAATGGCAAATGCATTTCATCTCTTGCGCTGGCAATGATGAATAGAGTGTCCTGGAGCACTGACTAATGCATGATTCAAGAAAGGATTAAGCCCAAGAGGGAAAGTCTTTATGGTTGATTTGCAATGAACATCAGAAGTCAACTTGGTAGAACCAATACCCTGGGCGTGCTCCCCATCTCCAGAAGGGCTTTGTGATCATTTGGATCTAGCCTATTTTTTGTTTTCTGAAAGTTGGCAAACGTTCCTTTTTGCAGGAAGGGGGTTGATTTTTTTTCTTTATTTTATTTACTTAATTAACAAAAATATGTATATTTATCATGTGCAATATATCTTGTAATGTGATAATATGGTGGAATGACTAAATTGATCTAATTAACATATGCATTACCATACATACCTGTCATATTTTCCTTACTGAGAACACATCTAATTTCATCAATTTTCAAGAATGCAAAACATTGTTATTAACTGTAGTCACCATTTTGTACAGTAGGTTTCTTGAATTTATTCTTCTTGTCTAACTGAAATTTCTTTCTTCTTTGCCTAGAAATATATTTATGCAACTTTCAGCCTGATTGATCAGATCCTTCCTGACAGGGCCACAGCACATACACAGAGTGTATGTATTCAGTGTCTCCCACCATATTCAATTACCTCCTTTCCTCACAGCAGGGTCTTTCCTCTTTGTTCTCTGATACACCATAGCCATCCCAGTCACTTCTCTGTTTTTGAAAATTCTCCAATCTTGAAGTCCCTTTCCTTTTCTGTCTCCTTTCCCTAATTCTAATTCTATCTAGGGCCTAAAGAAAGTAGTAGTTACTGCTTTGTTTCTTCCAGCTCAATGATGAATTACTTACAATCAAAGCAGTGTAAATATGAATGTTTTTACCCCTCCTGTGACAGCATAATAGAGAGCAAACAACCTGTACATAATGGGAAGACAAAGTTAAAGTAAATAATCTAGTAACAACAGAGTAAAATAGCAATCCATTACTGTTTTTTCAGTTAAAAATAGTTTACATTAACACTGGAATTCAATGTAGTTAGTATTAAATGCTCAGTTTGTGAGCAATTTGCTGTGGTTTGGAAGTGTTTCCCAAAAAGTCAACAGTTAAAAACCCGGATCCAAGCCTATGGTGCTATATGGAGTTGGAGCTAGTGGGAAGAAGTTAGGTCATTACGGGAATAACCCTGAAAGGAGTATTGGAACCAAGGCCCCTTCCTCTGTCTTTCTTTGCTTTCATGCTGCCATAGGTGAGCAGTTTGTTCTACACACACTCCCTGCTATGATGTACTGTGTTGCCACAGGCCCAACGAATATGGCCTGAAATTTGTGAAACTGTGAGTCAAAATAAACTTTCTTCCTTTTGAGTTGATTTTCTCAAGTGTTTTGTCACAGTGATGGAAAACAGACTAGCACATAGTCCTTAAATTTGAAACAGAATTTTGCAATATTATTCCTATCATAAAATTATATATTATATATTACATATTCATTTGTATCTGTAGATATGCACATTATACACAAACATGTATGCTATTTGGACCATTAGATGGAAATTTTGACTTAAATAATTGTGACTGAAATGTCATCCTTATTCTGCTAAATGTGAATATAGATTTCAGGAAGAAAACAAAAGAGAGAGCAGGGGAAAGATGGGAAAGAGAAGTGAGAAGAAAGGAAGGAATGCAGATATGGAGGGAGGGAAAAAGAAAGAAAAGTACTTTGAAAAGTTAGTTTAGTTTATACCTAGGCCTATGAAATTAAATTATGTCCCTAGTGACATAGGAGTTTAGTTCAATATCTATAAAATCTGTATTTTTTCCTTTAAAAGTACTTATTAATAACAACACAGATAAAAGTGTTACCAATATGTACACTGAAAACATATGACATAGGGACAAACTGGAAATCCTTCATTCTCTGCCCATCTTCACCTCCAAGTACCTACTCAGTGAAGATTTAGTCTTCTATAAAAAAAAAGTTATGACTTGCCTGTTAGACTGTGATTTCCCTTTTACCCAAGATTCAGTTTAGAACCTCTGATTTATTGTGACATTTTTACCCTAGTTCTCTCTTTTAATTGTGTGTGCTCACACTTGGTTTTTTTGGTATTTCTGAATTTATCACTAAAACCTCTATAATAGTCTTTCGAAATTAATGAATCAAGTGCTTGTGAGCACATGGATTTCTGAAGCACATTTTAAAAAGACCAGGCTTTAAAAGTCAAGGATGATAAGAAAGAGGATCAACTAAGTGCTACAGCCAATAATCCAACTCACTCCTCTGTGCTTCTGAATTTAAAATTAGAAGTGTTTCACTACACCTGAATTACTTGAATTACTTTGGCTCAGATAAGTAATTCCAATAGATCAGCCCTAGAGATAATCTTCCAACTTTAAATTTAGACTCACTGAAATGTCTGCTCTCATCAAAATATCATTTTACAGGTTGAAGATGTTGTTCTATGAAGATCTAAGGAGCTCTAAGATGAGAAACACATTAGGTATGTTACATTGCATGCATAATATAAGCTTGACTCACTTCTCAGTTCCACATTTTTATCAAGTTTTATTGTTCAGATATAAGACAAGGGACTCATACTTGTACAACTCTAAAGGGAGAGAGTAGAAATAATAGTTATTGTAGCCTTATGCTAGTGAAGAAAACTAATTACCTTAGGTCAGAGGATATAAAAACAGAATAGTAATCAGTTACTGAATCATTAAAAGAAAGGGGGAGAGAGGTTCCGAAAATGAAGAGATGGAAGAAATAAAACTCAGGCTCAGGTATACTCATTGCTAGCACAAATTCCTTCAATGCAATGAAATAAACGAAAAATAAGTTAAGTGGCAAGTTCTTTCCATTATATCCAAAATGCTCCTCATTTTCACCCTCCAACGACTTGTCAACTCTGCATAGATAAAACTCATTATTAATGTAGAAGTAGATTACATGACCATGGTTATCCTTAGGGATCATACAATGTCAAAAATTATTAGAGAAGTTAGTTAACATTTCTAAACACCCTCACAGGAGCCTTGGCTAAAGTACAAAGTGATGTGAATCTATGTATAAAAGAGCAAGTCAAACAGAGTGATAAAATGGATATGCCAGATTATCTCCTATAAATTGTAAAATCTACTGCTAACTTACTTTGAACACAAATAGATTTAGAAACATTCTGTTTTCAAAGTGGTTAAAAGTAGGATGTTATTACATGAATTTATTTACCCAGGTTTACAAATAAATAGTAGGATCTGGCACAATGGGGTGGTATACAACATTGATTGCTTATACATTAACAAGGTGAAACCTGGTGTTTTTCATGGCCCATTCTTTCCCAGATCCTGAGACTTCTACACTTCTCAAGAAGTTCTGATCTCATTTTGCACCTTCATATCTATTCCAAACCATGGCACTGTCAACTGAAGCCTCAGTTTACCTTCATTAGGTTACACCTACGTTCTATTTTTTATGATTGTACTCGGCCCTCAAAAGAGGATTCCTCCCTTGGTTCCATTTCTTCTCCACTAAGGATTCATTTCTGAACTCAGAAAAATTGGTTCAAGCTTGTGTATTATCCCATCTGAAAATTTATTTTCACTGAAATATCAGTTATCTAATATCTAGGCATTAACCCAATCTATGGATTATTGAATGCATTTCGGTGACTACAATAGATCACAGATAGTAAAAGAAGATAATTAGGTTCTTTAAGGACATGTAAAGAGAGAGGTAAAATGGACCACAACAGAATACAATGGATTCCAACATCTTGCCTCAAAACTCTGAGATATAAAATAGTTGTATCACTTGGAAAATTGTTAATAAAATCTAAGAAATATGAATTAGATGTTTTCAGAAGATTACCATCTGCATAAAAAGGGAGTGAGTTTCCACTTCAGTAACTAATCACTCCATCTCACACTTAATGAAAATAACATCATTTTTCAGAAGTTTATCCTCACATCTGTGGGATTCATAGGGTCAATACCTACTAGTGACTGAATTGAGAAATATAAAAACTTTTAATAATGAATGTTGTCACCAGGTGTATTGTTCTTGCAGTGGGTAAAATTTACTTAGATCCAAGAAATGAATCATAATAAGTATGATCTAGAGATCTAGGATGCAGAACTCTGCTGTTGGTACAGAACTCACTGTTGTGGAAGTAAACCAAAAACAGAACAGTGATTTAAAAGCAATGAAACAAGCAAACAAACAGCC
This sequence comes from Sciurus carolinensis, assembly GCF_902686445.1. NCBI lineage: Eukaryota > Metazoa > Chordata > Mammalia > Rodentia > Sciuridae > Sciurus > Sciurus carolinensis. The sequence continues at coordinate 49,508,711 of NC_062217.1, read as the reverse complement.
AAGAACAGTTCTAATGAAGTGATGTATTTCCACAAGTAGATGAAACTTTAAGAATAATTGAAAACTTTACTGCTGATGAATATTTTACTTCATCTATGTTATGGAATCAAAGTTTACAGATGAGCTTTTGTAAGAAGTTTTCTGCGATTATATTGAATAGACTCTTGGTAAGAAATTCTAAGTAAATAGATATGAAATAAGAATTCTTGGAAAAATTATAAAGGGGTTGGTAAAAAACCATTATATTACACAAAAGTTCTAGAAAATTGATGTAAGGGTAAAAGCTACATTTCTATGCCCAGATTAAGACTTTTAAGGTTTTTTTCCCTACATATTTGCTACGTGGGATCCTCTTTCTCAATGAATGTGCACAGATCTTACAAACAATATTTTAAAAAGTGATGAAAACAGCTTGTTGATAATTATATATTATGCAAGAGTAATTGAAAATACAATATGAGATGTAAAGCATTTTAAGCTAAGTGGCACTTTACATGAATCAAAAAGCTTTTTAAATTTTTATTGTTTTGACTCAACCTTTTCATTGTTTTTATTTCTATGCAATATATATTGCTATTCAATAAAATCTAAATTTTTATTTACAAAATACTCCATGAAAACGGATGGCCCTGGTGATCTTGGTTGACATAGAATTTACTTATGAGAAAACAGCTAGACCCTTTCAAAACTTCATAATAGCAGTAATCTCCTCTGCACTAGTGACCATTAAACTTGTGAATATGTGTACCATAAATATCACTAACCTAGGTAGGACAGCATCTTCAAACTCTTAATGTTTAAATCAATAGTAGTAATATAAATGTTTTTATGATCGAAAATCTAATTCTAACTGTAGCTCCTGTATAATTTGTAATGAAAAATGTAAGTATAGAGTTCACCCTAGAAGTACAATATGGTGAATATTTAAAAAATATGACTAGTGTTCAAGCTAAAATTATAATTATCATTTTTAGAATTAGACAGAAAGGGTGACAGGATATTAGCCTTTTGCTTTCTTCATTTGTCATTAATTAGCATCACGCTTTTCAAAAATTGAATGGACCCCAGAAGAGTAAAGCAAAAACATCTTTTATTTCATTCCAAAGTGAAAATAAAACTATCCCATTAAGTCATTCATTGTATATGACTAGGGAACAACTGGGCCTACGTAACTTTATAGGGAGTAAACACTATCCATACAGTCACAAAGCAAGTACCCTACTACTGTAATAAATTTTCTGTCACACATTTTTAAGTAAAGCCAACTCATCACGAAAAAAGATATTTCTTCAAGTCATTCATTAACTTTAAGCATCAAAAATTCTTAGAATAAATAATCACAGAAATAAGGATGATCATGATTATATGAGTATAACCATATGACAATCTACCAGAAATGGAAATGAAGAATGTTCTTTGAACCAAATGTTTTGTATAAGTATGTTCTTATTATCTCCAAGTGTTTGGGGAATTTTTCTGGTATCTCTTCATTATTGATTTCTACTTAAATTCTATTAGGCTCTGAGAGCAGACATGGTATTACTTAAATTCCTTTTAATTTATTAAATTGTATGTTATGGCCTAGAATGTAGTCTATTTTGGTAAATGTTACATGTGAGTTTGGAACATTTATTTTGCCGTTGTTGAATGTAGTAGTTTATTGGTGTTCATTTTATCCAGTTGATTATTCATGTAATTGAGTTTAGTTATGTTGTTCCTGACTTTCTGCACAAAATTTGTTCATTTCTGACAGGTGGTTAAGGTCTTTGACTATAAGATGGTCTCATATATTTCTTGCAGGTGTATTAGACTTTGCCTTCTGTATTTTGATGCTGTGCTTTAAGTCATATACCTATGCAGAATTGTCAAGTCTTCTTGGAGACCCCATTACAATTCTATAATATGAACAATGTTCTACCAAAAATATTTTTCATTACAGATCACTTCTGCCCCCCAAAATTCACAATATTTTGGGGAGGCGTTTTTAAAAAAAATTTTGCATTTGAGACAAAACTTCTTTAAGGAAACACCTTGATTTTCATTTAAAATGGTTTTAATGGTAAGTCAAGTCTTCTAAGAAGTTACCTAGTTATTCACCTAAAAATTTATTAAAGTGGAAGATTTTTCAACCTTAGAAGTTCTTCCTAAAATTTGCTGTCAATGAAGAGACAAGATGAATTTAATTTACTCTCAGACTTTTAATTTCCACCCTCTCAATACAAATACCTTCTAAATTTGTACGTTTGGTTCAGGTCTACCTCCTACTTTAATTCAAACTATCTTACATTTCAAGCTACTTACTTTCTCCTTACCATGACCCCTACCAACTAATAAAGACTGTCTAAAGGTATAGTCATCACTAATTCACTACTCATCAGACTTTATAGTCTCATCTCCCTACTTTTGTTAATGCATTTCCATTTTCTCAGTCACTCATGTACAAAAACTCAGTAATATTTCTTGTACTTCCATTTCCGAATAAAAACCCATTGTTCTCTAACAAAAACTCACTGTCACAACTTAATTCTTCTACAGAGTTTATTACTTTGTTCCTCTATTTATACTTTCATTACCAAAATAATTATCACTGCATTATTAAACTATTAAAGCAGTATCCCAATACTTCTAAGTTCTGTTTTCCTAAGGCCTACCTGACTCCCTGCAGTTCACATTAGATAACACAGTCATACCTCATATCCACAGGGGCTGATGGATACCAAAATCCACAGATGTTCAAGCCTCTTGCATAAAATGACATAACAGTTGCATACAACCTAGGTACATCTTCTCATCTAGTTTATCTCTAGATCATTTATTTTAATATAATTTAAATACTATGTAAGTTATATTGTACTGTTTAAGAAATAATGGCAAGAAAAGAAGTCCCTACATATTAAGTACTCAATGTTTTTAATTTATTTTAAAGTCTGTGGCTGGTTAAATACATAGATGCTTTATCCATATATACCAACTGTACTACCAGATAAATAATCATAGCACCCTATTGTCAACAAATTTCTATTTTTGCCAAACTATTTCAATTGCCTAGCCCATCATCTTATACAATACAATATTAAATGCTTTGAGTAGATTTGAAATTCAATATGCATTCTTTCTCAGGTTTTCCAAATACTAATAATTCTACCAAAATTCTTCTGAATAGTTTTATGCTACTTTATGAACATGAATATAAGTCTGTCCTTTTGTATATTTGCCTATCAAATTCTCTATATCTTCTAAGTGTTCTGTGAATTTTTCTATGCTCCTCACAGGTTGCATTCATCATTTTCATTCTCTGACTTATCTTCATCCCACATACTGATCCATTTTAGTAGCTACATACACTAACTCACATTAAAAAAAACAAAAAACAAAAAACAAACAAACTGAGTTCCTATCTGCATGTGTTATCTCCTCATCACAATCACCAGTCTGAGGTGGAGAGGGTATTTGTTTTTTTTACTACACTCCCACTAACATCTAACAGCTTATTTTGAATTTTGTAGGCACTCTTACTACTTTAATTATTTTAACTTTTTACTTCTTCTAGGACTATCATCACTAATGATTATGATTTTGTCTGTTAAAGAAACTTGGTATTATAATAATCTCTATTTTTGTTAAACATTAGCACTAGGATTATGTACTCTTAGATGAGATTAAGGTAGAGATGTACAGATGATTGAATCCTGCCCCACCAACCACAGCTCTTTTTATGGGATACTTCTTTTCAGAATCAAAATACTAAAGAAGTGTCTTATAGGGAGTACTATTAGAAAAGTCTAAGTTGGAGTATTTCTGTTACTCTTAGGTTTAAATTAGTCTTTCTTTGGTCTTGTATTTATTATTTGTGAAACATTTTTGTAATGAAAAAGGTAGAGTGGAAAACATATTTCAGAAAAGGCTCTCTGCCCATTTCCCCTTCTAACTGCATTGAATGAATAAGATATAAAGATAACCAACAGGATACATAAGGTCCCTAACTTGATCTATCTTTTTTTATTATGTTATTATAGGAAAAAGAAAAAGACACCACAAGGAATCCCAGCACAATGGACAGTCTTGAGCTAAACTATTCAGATTAATAACCAATCCCCAAGCAGAGTAGAGTGGGGTAAAAGGGACAGAGAAGGAAGAAGGATACGCTTGGGATGACTAAGGAAGTAAGGAGAGAAGAATGGATTCCCTCATTTCTGCTATCTGTCTCTTGAAAAACATTTTGTTTTGTTCTTACATCCAACAAAAATCATTTATTGTCTACTATTAAATGAGTTAGAAGATGTAGATTTTATTTTATGTTTTATTTCTAAAATGCGTATATTATTTCAGATTTCTATATTTCTACATCAAGATATTTCTTATGATTTTTGTGTGTTTATAATATGAAAAAGATGATGATGATGATTTTGGTGCTGGGATTGAACCCTGGGCTTCCTGCATGCTAGGCCAGCATTCTCTCATGGAGACACACCCAGATTGTAGACGGCTATTCTTTTCTAAGTATATAGATTTTAAGCCTATGGTGTATCAAAAAAGGCCAAAACCTTAGGATAAATAAAATGCAGTATTATATTTATTGATGCTATAAGTAATATACTTTTGAAGATGTTAAAAAGAAAGAGAAAATTAATCTGGATATATAATCTGTGGGACTCTTCATATAAGTAAAAATTAAACAGCCTCAGTTGTGCACTTTCATTTCCTTACCCTTAAAAATACAGTCTGATATTTAAAAAATTTTGCATTGGGTATATTATACTTAGACATAGTAGTGAATTTATTGTTACATATTCATACATGCCCACAGTAATTCTTTCTTTAAATTATTGCTATAACACAACCTTGTTATAAATTACAGGAATTTTTTTATGCCTGGTTTGAGCTGAAAATTATAGGGATCATTTGGTTTTGTATTAGAATGAAGTGGTGAAGGAAGAACATCAGCATCTTGAGAATAATGTTTTTACCTACTACTAGAGTTATAGACTACTATTACTCCTCCTACTACTGGAATTACCAAATTGGACTTGTAGAAAATGACTGGCTTATCAAAGGAGTGGAGAAGAAATTAGTTTTAAGAAGCCAGATCATCAAAATATAGTGTGTGTGTCATGTGAATTTACTTGGGGATTCCTACGAGAATAAGGATTAAAAATCAACTAAATAAAATGCAGTGTTCTCAAAGTATGCATATTCAGAGAAACAAAGTTACCATAATTTGGCAAACTAATGTAAAATAACTGGTATGCCAAGTTTGTAAAACTGTGACCTTAACAATTACTCTTCTAAAATAGATCATACGTTTTTAAATGGATTTTTAGAAGTGGTTTATTAAAAGAAAATAATGGCAGTTGAAGTTTAAACCAACTAAATATTTCAAAACATCACAAAATTTCAAAGTCTACAAATAAAGTCATCATATAAAATGGGTGAAACAGGATACATGTTAAATATGAATTTTTTATTTGGAACAAACTATCTACTAAAAGGAAAATGATTGTTTGACTAAGTGTCCTGAATACTTTCTGACAACCTTATATGAAGAATTTTCTTATTAAGACTTTTTCCAAAGTTGCAAGTAGTGTCAAAAATAGTAACACATATACCATATGATGAATTACCCTGCATCTAAAAATTTTTAACCACAAATTCTACCAAGGAACCCAAATGTCAGAGAAATTTCAGTAGTTCTAAATCAGTGAAAATATCCATTGCATTAAGTCACATAGCTCAAATCACAAAATTTTTCAGAATCTAATTTCTTAAAATAAACTTTGTATTTCATATATATGGATTTACATTAGCAGAAAATATTACTTTAAATTACTTAAAATCATCCCTGAATGTAACTGACTGCATAGTCTGAAACATCATATTTAACCTGAAGCTTCTCCTTAGCCCTCGTACACAGGTAAAGGCAATCACACACAGTTATTGAACTGCTGTTATAATGGAGAGAGCAAGAGACTGGAATTCTGCCTGGGATTGCCCCATTGTTTACTCAATTTCTTGACCATCAGGGGAATTTTTTTTTTTTCTTGTTCTTTTTTCTGTGCCTTCAACACTCTTGGTCTAATGTGTGCTCCTAAATATTTACCATGTCAGTTAACTCCTTTACAACTCATGGTTTCTTGCCTGGATACCTACAAAAACATCTTAATGGTTGTTCGGTTTTCAGTCTCTTCCTGCTCCAATCTAAACTCCAGACAGCAACCAGAGATATTTTTCTAAACAGAAAACATATTATTTTCTGTATTATTGTATCACTTCCCTACTTAAAATACTTAGATGATTCTCTTATGTTTTCAAGTCCATATGCCTTGGCTACATATGTAAGTTCCATCAAGGTCAGAGCATAGTTCTTTCAACCATTTGTTCATATATCCCTTTAGATTATATTTACCAGTTTCTCCCCCTGCATTCCTTGCAGGATCCTTTCCTTGACTCCATCAGAATGAGTAAAAATTGTGTTTCCTACGTCTCTGTCGAGCCTCACACATAGGTTTTATTTTGGAAGTTCTTCTCATTTAATGTACATTGGAATTATCACCAAATTGTCAGTCACCACCATTAAATCTAATAAACTTTATAACAGTTTTAACTCAAATTGGCACATTTCCTAGAACTTAGAATCACTCAAATAAATATTTGTGGGATGAATATTTGAAGGGAACAACCTGTATTCTAATTCCATATCCAACAGTAATTTATTATACATGATTACACATGATATATCATATGTTATACATGATTGTTTCTGAGGCATATGATGAGAGTTGAAGTCGATGATGGTCAATGAAATTCCTTTTCGTTCTAGTCTTCTCACCTACATTAAAGTTTATTATTCTTATCTTTATAACACACTGGATTTTTCTGAAATACGCATTTAATGGAGCAATATATTTATTGTACATTTGTTATTCCTGTGGCAGTTCCAAAAGTACAATGGGAAGACATGAATGACATATGACTGCTCAGGTAGTATAATGACCAGGGACAAGGACCACTTATCATGGTTTAACTAGGTCTTCGATTATGATAAAAATGCACTAAGACTCAATTCTTCTGATTTCATTACAAGATAGTCCTATCCTCATGTGGCAGGCAATTCAGTTTAGACTTCCTATTGGAAATGTAATGATATTAAAAGACAACAAATGAGTCAGGAATAATGAAAATAGAATTGAAAATAAATGAGAAAAGATAGCCTCTTCAACAAATGGTTGCTGGTAAAACTGGAAATCCATACGTAATAGAATGAAAGTTAATCCCTATCTCTCACCTTGCACAAAAATCAACTCTAAGTGGATCAAGGACCTAGGGATTAGATGAGAAACTCTGCATCTACTAGAAGGAACAGTTGTTCCAACACTTCAACATATTGGCACAGGAACTGACTTCCTGAACAAGACTCCTAAAGTATAAGGAATAAAATTAGAAATCAATAAATGAATGGCATCAAACTAAAAAACTTCTTCACAGCAAAAGAAACAATCAAAAGCATGAAGAAATTTCCAGGATATACAGAGGACTCAAAAAGCTTAATACCAAAACAATAACAACAACAACAACAAAAACCAAATAAACCAATCAATAAATTAGCAAAGGAATTGAACAGATCCTTCTCAAAAAAAGGAATACATTCTATTGTCATGTATCACTAAAAAGAACAAATTTAAAAAGGGAAGAAGATTTACAAATGATGAATAAATACATGAAAAATGTTCAACATCTCTAGCAATTAGAGAACTGCAAATTAAAAGTACACTGAGATTCCATCTGACCTCAATCAGAATGGCAAATTTCAAGAATATAAGTAACAGGAAATGTTTTCGAGGATGTGGGGAAGAAGTTTCATTCACATTGCTGATGGGACTGCAAATTAGTTTAACCCCTCTGGATAGTAGTATGGAAATTCCTCAAGAAACTTGGAAAGGAACCACCATTTGATCCAGTTATCCCTCCTCGGTATATACCCAAAAGGTTTAAAATCAACATACTTCAGTTACACAACCACATCAATATTTATAGTGGCACAATTCAGAATTGCTAAGTTATGGAACCAACCTAGATGCCCATCAACAGATGAATGGTTAAGAAATTGTGGTATATATACACAATGTGATATTACTCAGCCATATAGAAGAATGACTTTATGGCTTGTAACAAGTAAATGGATGAATCTGGAATATATAATGCTAAGTGAAATAAGTCAATCCCCGACAACCAAAGGCTGAATGTTTCTGCTGATATGTGGAAGCTGAACCATAATAAAGGACAGGGGGAAGGGAAAGAAGAGAAGTTCAGTAGATTATACAAAGGGAATGAAAGGAAGGGAGGGGGATAGGAATAGGAGAGACAGTAGAATAAATCAAACATAATTTTCCTATGTACACATAGGAAATTACCTAAGTGAACCTTACCACTGTACTCACCAACAAGAATGGGGTCCTAATTAGAATAAGACATGTCCTATGCTTGTATAATTTTATAAAAATGGATTCTACTGTCATGTATAACTAAGAAGAACCAGTAAAAATTTTAAAAACAAACATCTGAAGGCAAAATAGACTCATTTTATTTGTTTTTAAGTGAAAAAAATCATTTGTACACACAAATGATTTGACTAATCAAAAAAAGTTTATTAGAAATTTATGTTTATCAAGTATTTTTTATCCATCTGGGACTATGACATGACTAGCCTGTCATAGAAAGAATGTAACTACAAAACAGACTATACGATTAGGGCTCATGTGACATATTGCACTTAATCTTCCAGCAGTACAAAGCAGAGAAAAGGACACATCACTCACTCTTTCAAATTTTCCACATTTATTGAGACATCAAAACAGAGGTGCCATTTTACATTTCCATCAATAGTGATTGAGAATACCCCTTGCTTGTTAGCATTCCAGAATTGGTTATTTTATTAGGTGTATAGTGTTACCTCATTATTTTAATTTACATTTCCCTGATGACACTTAATGTGGAGCATATTTTCATATATTTTTTGTCATTTGCAATCTTCTTTGGTGAAATATGTATTAAGGTCTTTCACCTACGTTTTAGTCAGGCTTTTATTTTGTTGTAGAACTTTTAGAACTCTTTGTATATCTTGGATAACAGTTCTTCATCAGGGCTATCTTTTGCAAACAATTTCCCCATAATGGGAGCTTGATTTTTCATTCCCTTGGTATTGACTTTTAAAGAGCAGGAAATTTTAATTTCAATGAAGCCTAGTTCTTAAATTTCTTGTGGATTGTGTCTTTGACATTATAGCTAAAAAGTTATCACTATTCCAATGGATATCTAGGTTTTATCATATGATATCTTTTAGTACTTTTATGATTTTATATTTTACATGTAGGTCTGTGGTTCATTTTGAATTCATTTTTGTGTGTGTGTGATGGTTATAGGCCTGTATGTAAATTTTTTTCTTGCATGTGAATTTCCAATTGTTCCAGCAGCATTTGTTGAAAGATTATATTTGATGCAGTGGATTGCCTTTGCTCCTTTTCTGAACATCAGTTGACCAATTTTATTTGTATTTATTTCTGAACTTTATTCTGTCCCATTGATCTTTTATTTTCTATTATTTTGTGAATACCACACTGTATCAATCACTGTAGCTTCATATTAAGCCTTTAAATTTAATAGTGTCAGTCCTCCAACTCTGTCCTTCTCTTTCAATATTGTGTTAATTATGCTGTATCTTTAATTTCTTTATGTAAATTATTGAATAAGGAATTAATATCCACAAAATAACTTTCTGGGATTTTGATTGAGATTATATTGAATCAATAGGGCAATTTGGAAAGAAATGGCATCTTGAAATTATTGGGTCATCCATTCATGTTTATGGAAAACCTTTCCATTTCTTTAGTTTTTCTTTGGGTCATTAATCAAAGTTTTATGGTTCTTTGCATAAAACTTATAAATACTTTATTGGACTCTTATTTGGGGAATTCTAATAAATATGGTATTGGGTTTTATTTTTTTATTTTATTTTATTTTTTTTTTTATTTATTTATTTTTTTTTGCGGTACTGGGGATCGAACTCAGGGCCTGGTGCTTGCGAGGCAAGCACTCTACCAGCTGAGCTATCTCCCCAGCCCGGGTTTTATTTTTTTGTTTCAAATCCCATTTGTGCATTGCTGGAATACAGGAAAACAATTGATTTTTGTGTATTTACTTTTCATCCTGCAACTTGCCAAAATTGTTTATTCATTGTAAAATGTTTGGAGCAGTTGTATCAGATTTCTACAAAGATAAACATGTTATCTACAATGAAGGTTTTATTTCTTTCTTCTCAATATGAATACCTTTATTTCATTTTCTATCTTATTGCATTAGGTAGGACTTCTATTATGATAGTGCAAAGGGGTTGTGTGAGGGTACATCCTGTGTTGTTCTTATTTGCAAAAGCTTCAAATTTTCACTATTTAGTATTATGTTACCTTGAGGACTCTTGTAGACATGCTTTACCAAGTTGAAATTCACCTCTATTCCTAGTTTATTGAGAGTTATTATTATGAAAAAGTGTTGAGTTTGTCAAATTTCTTTTTTGTACCTATTGATACAATAGCATTATTTTTATTTTTTACACTTTTAGCCTGTTGATGTCTTGGATTACATTATTTTATGAATATTGAACTTCCTTGCATGTCTGAGATAAATTTGTTTTTTCTTTTTTGTGTGACAAAAATATTTTTTAAATGATTTCTAATGCATTCATGACATTTTACCAGAGTCTTAAAGTATATCAAAAATTGGCAAATGCACAAAGAAGGAATTTCAGATCCTTTTGGGTCTTTATTGGGTCTTAATTTCCTTTGAGAATCTAGTGAAAGATCATGAACTCTGCAATGAGATACAGTTTGCATAAATCAACACATTTTTGCATGTACTTTGCACTTTGCACCAGGAAAGTAAATACGCTTGTTGACTTATTCTAACATAACAGGCAGGACTTTAATGGAAGTAGGTATCTGTACAGTTAAATTTTCTAAATGAAATAGAATAAGAATAATTATTACTGATACTGAATTTATGGAACTAAGAAAAATGTATGTGAAATTGACTTTGGGTTAAGTTAATTCATAACAATTAGTGGAAGAACATAATAGAGTAGTTGCTTTTAAGACTTTCTTTAAAAATACAAAATTAAAGATACTTTATTAATTTAAAGGAGAAATAATTAATTTTGTGAGCTGTATTTTGACCAAAGTAACTCTTATGACACTTTACAAAAGAGTAAAATAAAGAGATGACTTCACCCACAATCCTAATTATTAGTTACATTGCCATAGCGATGCCTACTACATATTAGATATTGTCAAATTTATTATAACATGATGCTATTCCATAAATATTTAGTGGATATTAATGTTGGTTAATAATTCTGGAAAGTCGCTGAAGTTGTCTACCTATGGACTTTAACTTGTGCCATCTTTCACTAGAATGTTCTAGAATGATCTTACTTAGGCAATTAGCCATGGGTTCAAAACCTGGACACAATATAACTTTCCTTGTGGATTCTTGAGCTTCAGATAGACAACATCACTAATCTTTCTGTACTTCTGCAGACCCAAGTCAAACAATCAGGCTATAGTTCATTCAAGTTTTGTGGTCAATATCTTCTGATGGATTCTGAATTCCTTAGGGCAGGCATGGAGTCTTATTTCTCTGTCATTTCAGCCACAGTGCTAGTCAAGAAAGTAACCACCCATGTTGGTTTACTGAATCAAAACCCTTAGTTAATGGTTTCACTCTCTAAATGAAAGCATATTATCAGTAATTATGAGTATATTTATTCTATCTTACTTTACTAAGTTCTAAGAAGCTCTGTCAGCAAAGAAGCCATTTTTATCTTATGCACCACTGAAAGCTCAACATTGGTCATGGTGCCTGGTCCATTGCAGGCAATCAATAAGTAATTGCTGAATTACTATTGAACAAATTAATTCAAAGGAGCATGAAGGGTACCTAACAAATATATCACTATAGGTAAAGAGTTTTTAAATGCTGTAAATAACAGGAAGATTTTTTCTTCCACTCCATGGAGCTTTACTGTTGTTTATTCAGTCAAAAAGGATGGGAGCTGGGGATTCAGAAAGATGAGTCCATAGACCTTTTAATCACTGCTATTATAGTAGAGAAGCAAGATAAAACATTAAAATAAACCATGGTGAAGGTGATAAAACAGAAGGACAAGGTCTTAAGCAAATGCACAAACCAAGCAAACATCATTGCTAAAAGTCAAGAAAGACCTCCTATTAAAAATTCCTAGGGAGATAGCTCAGCTGGTAGAGTGCTTGCCTCGCAAGCACAAGGTCCTGAGTTCGACCCCCAGTACCGCAAAAAAAAAAAAAAAAAAAAATTTCTATTCAGAATGAAAGTCAAAACATTAATGAATGATACTGGGAAGAAAGAATGGGATAAATCCAAAATGTTCTGGGAGAGCAGTTTTCCCTTAGGGCCATAAGTGAAAAGAATTCCAGGAAATGAAAGCAAAAGGAGGATCTGTGACCACTACTTGTTGCCACACCCACATCTGGAGCCCTTTCAAGTACAGTTTATTCATTTCTTAAAAAATAAAAGAAAATAGAATTTATCATCACTTTCTGCTAGCCATCTTTTAATATCACCTCTTCCCGTCTTTATTGAAGGGGCACTTTCAATTCTGTCCTCAACATGGTGCCGGTGCCCTTTCCATTCCCATTATCCTCTATCACAGCATTCACCCCCAGTTGAAGACCGCTACTAGGTTGTGCTTACTTGTCTATCATCTGTCTCTTTTCAGAGTAACATGAAAAGTGTTTGAGGCAGCTTTTTTTTTTAGATCAACTGGATGAATGAATGAATGCAGTCTACTATTTTCAATTTTTTTCACCTTTTCCTATGCACAGTGTAGCCTCTTAGAGACTTTGGCAAGGGCAGTAGAGCAAGTACTGGATATTTAATATAGGAGCATTGACTCAGGAGCAATTTACCACTGACCTACATCTCCAGCCCATTTTACTTTTAGTTTTTGAGACTGGCTTTTACAAAGTTGCATACAGCCTCGCTAAGTTGGGGAGTCTGGCTTTGAAATTGCAATCCTCCTGTTTCAGCCTCCCCAGTTGCTGGGATTACAGGCATGTACCACCATGTCCAACCTCCTAGAGATGTTTAAAATGAAAATCTTTCCAGGTCATTCACTTACTTAAATCTATGGCTTTTCACTGCATGAAATTTATGTCTAAAATCCAAAACTTATACTATTAAAAAGTCTGTAAAATCTGGTTTCCAGGACCCCTGTAAATTAAGCTTATGGGATTTTCCTCTTCCATTTCCAGCACCAAGAACATAGTCTTTTTCTTACTTCTTGAACAAATCTTGGTTTTCCCTCTACCTGTCATTTGCAAAATGCTCTTTTCTTTTCTAGAACACTCCTCTCTCCATCTTCTTATTTTTACAGAATCAATGTGGGTTTCAGAATTCCATAGGTACTTGGGAAAAAAGTATAGTGATTCAGAGCACATGTGGAGGCACATTGTTAGGTGTTTCCAATTTTTTTCCATCAAATTTATTCCTTTTTATTGTGCTTTTCTTGGAACTGTTATAGATGATAGCTTCTAATGAAATAACATCTAATTACATACGTTTCCTGTTTTGTTAGTGGTGGGAAACTACTTAATTATCAAGTATTTATTCTTGTTTACAATCATTGTATTCATTTTCTGCCTCTGCCATAACAAATTACCCCACAATCAGTGACTCAACAGAAGTTTCTTTACAGTTCTGAAAATCAGGTTTCAGTGAACTGAAACCAAGGTCTGAGCAGTGCCATATTTCTGGAGGGTCTGAATTTGATTTTTGTTTCCGGTTCATTGAAACCAGTTTCATTCCTTGGCTCTTAGTCCCTTCCACATCATAAAAGACAGTAACATTATCTATCAATTAATGAATGTGTAGAGAATATGTGATATGTATACACAAAAAATATTATTCTGCCATAAAGAAGAATGAAATTCTGTCATTTGCAGCAAGGTGAATGAAACAGAGTGAGATCTGATGAGATAAATCAGACACAGAAAGACAAGTACCACATGTTGTCTTTCATATGGAGAAGTTAAACACAAACGAACAAACAAAAACTTTACCTGAACATAAAATAGCGATTACTAGAAGTTGGGAGAGGGGTAGATAAAGGGGATTTGATTTGATCAGTGCACACATTGCATGTATTGAAATATCAACTGCATCCCATTAATAAATATGATAATACCTGCTAATTAAAAATCAAATGAAGAACAAGACAGTGATGGAGGGTTAAGTCTTTCTCATGCTACCACCTCTGTTTCTCTGCAACCTGTTAAGATTTCTGGCTTTAAGGAGTCAGGAGATTAGATTGGGTCCACCTAGATGAACTAAGGTTTCTAAAGTCATTTTTAAAATTGTTCATCTAGTTTGAAGCTATATAATATTTACTATTTTTTTAAGTTACTACTCCTGTATCCCACTTCATTCTTCAAAGTAAAAATCTTATTTTTCATAAAGTATACATTTTATCTCCTACACTGAAGGTCTGTTAGAGATAAAACTTCAAGCCTTATCTAAATATGCATACATATATGTGTATTTAATCCACATTAAATTTTTATCCAACAAAATACTAATTGATTGCTAAATATATTTACTTTACCATCCAGATTTTATTGTTCCTGGGGATAGCTTGATGTCCATATAGTTACTGATTATTTTAGGTATGCTTTACCTCCTTTTTGATTAAATAAGTCCCTAAAAGGAACTTATCTTAGTATACAAGGTTTTGGCTACTTGGGTGTTATTTGGCCTTTATGATGCTTGTTTTGTATCCTGATTTTGTTTTTTCAATTCTGGAAAGTGCCTTTTTTCTCATATTTTGTTATAAAAATATTTAAAAATACAACTGAATTTCTTCATTTATTTTTATTAACCTCTTTTTTCATAATGTTAATATTTCTCTCCTTCATTAGACCTTATTTGTGATTTCCTAAAATTAACTCTATCTTCAATTGTTTTAATTTTAAAGAACTGAGTTTTTTGTTATTTCTAGAAGTTGTGTTACTGTGTATTTGTATGATCTTTTTCATAAAAATTCTGCTTTAAAGTTAGAATTTTTTATATTTTACTTTCTTAAACAGAGAAAATGTTGGTAGATGCCTTTTTCTTTCTTATAAAATTTGAACTATCATATTAGCATACAATCATTTTCAAACCCAGATTAATTTTAATTATGTATTGTAGGTTTTCTTACATCTTGCTTTGAAATCACCAAAACCAAGGGGCCTGAAGATTGTGATATTCTGATGTAATTGAACTATAATAAAAATCTAATCTATATTAAAGTAAACAGATTCAAATCAGGAACAGTTAGAATGGCATAATGAAAAAACTGAAAACCTACAATTTAAAGTGATGCTTCTCTGAAGGTATGCCATATACTTCATTTGAGAATTGTTGATCCTTGAGAGGATTCTTATAAATTTAATGACTCCTAATACTTACAATAACAGGAATATATACCAGGTTGAAAATAGACTCATGGCCAATAATGAAAGGCATAAATTTTAATAAAAAAGTTATAATGTGTTCCTAAATGGAATGCTGAAATATTTTGATAATGTGAATGCCATGATCAAATTACTATTTTAGAAAATCAATGTAATTTTCAGTGAAAAGTTGGAAAAAAGTGGAAATTGTAACACATTTATCACATTTGTCTATTGTTTTCTGTCTCCTGTGAATTCACAGGTAGACTTGGTAGTCTATGTATACACAGATATCCCCAGAATCTTAATTCAGTTACTGGAAAACAGTAGTTATTCTAAATGGAAGTAGAGTACTAAAAATAGTAAGAGGAATGGCTTAAAATAGAATGCTTAGAAAATATAATCAAAACACTGTAAGATTCCAATTTCCCACACATATGTTGTCTTTACTATTAAGACTTAAAATCTAATAAAATAATTATCTATAGTAAATGTTAGAACCAGGGACTTACAGTGTATTCTGTAAAACTTAGAGGTTTGACAGACATTGGATTCTATTCTTAGCATATTTAATTATTAATAATAAATAGTAACATTATATATTTTAATTATGTTATAGGTTCCATGAACTATTTTTATACTAGTAAGATATAATGAAATCTAAGTTTATTAAAATATAATCTCTAGGGAGATCCTTTCCAACAATTTGAATGGATTAATGGAATCTCAAATAGTGCAGTCATTGACCTACTATAATAGTCAACTGATTTCGACAAAGGTGAAAAGGCAATTCAGTGGAGAAGGAAAACATTTTCCCACAGATAGTGGTTATCTTAGTATGTTTGGGCTGCTGTTATAAACAGCTTAAACTGGAAAACCTATAAAGAATTGAAATGCATTGTTTTTCATTCTGGAGGACAGGAAGTTCAAGACCAAGACACTAGCAGATTTGGTATCTGGTGAGGGCCGGAAACTCAGACATGGCACCTTCTTTGTCCTCACATAATGAGAGGAGCTGAAAAACTCCTTCA
This sequence comes from Sciurus carolinensis, assembly GCF_902686445.1. Classification (NCBI taxonomy): domain Eukaryota; kingdom Metazoa; phylum Chordata; class Mammalia; order Rodentia; family Sciuridae; genus Sciurus; species Sciurus carolinensis. The sequence continues at coordinate 49,492,165 of NC_062217.1, read as the reverse complement.
TGTCTCTTTTAGAAGGACACTAATCCTTGATGAGGACTCCACCCTCATGAGTTAATCATCTCCTAAAGGCCTGATCTCTTATTATCACCTTGGAGATTAAGTTCCAAAATATGAATTTTGGAAGAACATAAACATTTAGACCATAGCAGTGATGAATCATTAGATATTCATATGTAAAAAATGAACATCAATCCATATTTTTCATTAAAAATTAATTCAACATGAACCATGGACCATATTGTTATACCTTAACCATACGCTTCTAAAAGAAAATAAAGCAAAATCTGCTTGTAACATTGGAATAGAGAATTTTTATGGATACAACACAAAAACTATAGTCACTAAAAGAAAAATATTGATAAATCAGATTTTACTAAGAAAAAGACTCCTGATATTAAAAAGTCATCATTAAGCTAATGGAAAGACAAGCCACAGACTAAGGAAACTTTAAAAATTAGCACGTAATAAATAGTTTGCATCCAGAATATATGAAGAACTCTCAATAATAACAAAGTGAAGAGCCCAATTTTAAAGCACAAGGATTGTTAAGAAACATTGTTTGGATGAAAAATAAGTGTATGATGAGATACTCAACATCACTTTTCATTTAAAAAATACAAATGAAGCTATGATAACACTGCCCATCTATTAGAATGTTTAAAAAAATGACAACATACTAAATGTGGTTAAGATATGGATGAACCAGAATTTTCATACACTGATGTTAGAAGTTGAAAATGAGACAATTTTGAAAAAAAGTTCGTTTTTGAAATATACACCTATTATAAGAACTGGTCATTCCATTCTTAGATATTTGCCCCCCAGTATAAAAGCATAGGTCCAAAATTATTGAGAACATCTTCGACTGTAAAATAAAACTATGAAATCAACCTAAAATTTCATCAACAGGTGGATGGAGAAAAAGTCTTGATATATTCATTCAATGTACTCCTCATCAGTAACGGAAGTGGATTAACTATTTATATACACAACATATAGAACTAAAACTGTGCTGAGTAAAAGAAACCATTGAGAAGGAATTAATAATACATAATTATGTTTTTATAAGATTTTAAAGAATTCAGTACTACTAATCACTTTACGGAATCAGAATGAAAGCACATTAGTGTTAGCGTGAGCAAAGTAAAGAAGTGGGGCAGAAGCAAGATTAGAGGAATATGGAAGTGCTAGATGAAATTTTTGGTAGTGATAGGTTCACTATCTTGATTATGTAACATTTGACAGATGTATACATGTGTTGAAGCTAACCAAATTCTAAGTTTCAAAAATGCATAGTTTATTGTATGTCAATCAAGTTTAATAAATTATTTATTTAAATTAATGTCTATGGAATAAATTCAGTGACATTTAAGGTTAACTAATTGGACAGTAATTATATAAAATGAACCTGGAGCAGCATGAAAAACTTAAAAAAATTAATAATTAAAGTACATCAAAGGAACACAGGAACTAAAAGAAGAAGCTCCTAATATAAAAGCTGGAACACAGTGAAACATAAAAGAATAAAGTAGTATTAAATGATAACCTGCAATAGAAAATGAATGTCAGTGTGTTAGTTTTTCATCACTGTGGCAAATACCTGAGACAAACAACGTGGAGGAAAGATTCACTGTGTCCCTTTATAAACCCATGGTTGGCTGTCTGTTAATGTGAAAACAGTCAAGGACATCAAAAGTAAGAAAGGTCTAAAAAACTTTCATAGCTTGAGAGGGTACCAATAAATGTGATGTGGTCTCTTTTTTTCTTTTGTTACAAGGCATTGAACTCAGGGGCACTTGACCACTGAGCTCCAGCCCCAGCCCTATTTTGTATTTTATTTAGAGACAGGATCTCACTGAGTTGCTTAGTACCTCGCTGTTGCTGAGGTTGGCTTTGAACTCAAGACCCACCTGCCTCAGCCTCCCAAGTCACTGGGATTACAGGTGTGTGCCACTGCAACACAGCTGTGATGGGATATCTTAAAGAGGCTCTTGGAACAATCACCAAGGAAAAGACATTTGAAATTTGAATGAAGAATGCATTTTAGTTAATTATACCAATAACTGTTCATTAATTATGACAACTCTATCCTACCAACATTGAATGCTAATAATGGGATACTGAGTGCTCTATATGTTGAAAATCTACTATCTTCATAATTTTTCTACAAATGCTAAATGACACTAAATTTTTTTTTAAAGTTTGGTTTTAAAAAGTTATCTGAAACACACTGCAGGAAAGTGCAGAGGCACCCACTTTGTTCTTTTTAACTTCTTCCCCGTGTTCTAGCCTGCCCTTTGCACTTATGTTTGCCCAAATTCTTGGGGACTCCACCCAATAAATGAATAAAATAGCTCTAAATAAAGGTCGTATTCTAAGCAGTTTTTTATTTTGTTTTCTATAGGTATTCTTGTTTATTTACTTACTTATTTATTTACTATTATTATTTTGCAGTGCTTGGGGTTAAACCCAGGATGCTTTACCATTGAGCTACATCCCCAACCCTTTCTATTTTTATTTTCTTTGTTTTGAGATGGGGTTAGAAGTCTTTTTAATATACTTTTGAGGAGAAACACAGATACCGAACACCAAAAAATGACCCAGAAGTAGAAATGTGTATGATGACTCTTCTTTTTGTATTAAAAAATCCTATTTTGCAGGGGTGATAAGTCCTACATGTGCAGGTTTTGATTTTGGTTTTGTCACTTAGCACTATGATTTTTAGCAATTGCTTAAAAATTAGGGGAAACAAAAAACAACTTCTTACACTTGCGGAGCTTTAAGAAGCTTAATTTGGGCAAGATATTTACTGCTTTATAAGGTTAGTCCATATTACTGCATCATGCCCCCCCCCTTACTATACAGCATGGTAAACTCCTCCTAATGAAGCCATAAACCCTATTCCTTGTATTTTTAAAATATTTTTAATGTTCACTCTCTTCATACAGTTACATCCCAATTATTTTTGCTTGGAAAGAGAGTGGGATGTGTCTGGAGACTGAATTGAAACCTCACGTTAATTATCTGAAATCCAATTTGTTGTCTTCGTCCCTTTAGAAATGTGAGCTATGTAATATGCAATATTCATAATATGGCTAGATACCTCATATGAGAGTAATTTAATTGTCAGTGCTGCTCAACCATTGTTTAATGAATTCCTAACAATTTGAAAGGCAAGCTGTTGGAAGGCCATTATTAAATTTCGTATTTGCTCTGCAGTTTTCTTCACCATTGCTTCATCTATTTAGGATTATGATAACATTAACTTTTGAATTCCTTTAAAAAATAGGACTTTTATGCATAATGAAAAATTTGAATTTCTTATCTACATGGAAAATAGAGTAATTTATTTTTAAGGCAGATTTGCAATTAGGTCAAAGAGTGATGATCACACTAGTCGTAGGATAAAATGCAGAGGCATAAAACAAAAGAAATGATTGCTTACTAATTTACACTGTGGCAACAATAAAGAATATTATGGTAGACACAGAAGGGAAACTTAGGTAATTACAGCAAAACTTAATCTCAGTTTATAAATAGTTTAATAAATTGTAACCACTAACATCTCAAAAAGAAAATTATATCAAGGCACATTTTATTTACTTTATTGATCATGCAACAAAGTATAACAGACTGTGTATTACTGTGTTAGTTTGCTGTAGTACCTCCAGAGGCACATAGTAAAAGAACATATTTGGGGGGTTCATGCAAAACCAAATAACCAAGTTAAATTTGAGGAAGAAAAATGTTTAAATCAATGACTTTAGGGGACAAAATGTAAAGAAGTTGTAGAATGAATATTTTCAGGACTTTCATTATCATGAACTTTTGAATCTTATAACCTATTGAATTAAAGAATTTTGCATACATTGTATACATTTGAACACTTTCTGGCTCTCCAAAACGTTCTATGAAGTACCCTTTACTGATACTTTCACCAAGGTCAAGAAAACTGAGGTATTGGAATATCATGACTGAGCTTTGTTATGTGTATGGATACCTTCTCTGGGGCTCAGTGAGCTCTTCTGGAAAATACAGAAGAAAATGCAAATATTTCACAGATTTTTGGGAAGCATTACTAATAAAAAGGTTTTCTGAGCATGCCATGCTGAAATTGCTGAAAATTAATAAACTAATAATAAATAGCAATCAAGCTATTAGCTGAATGAATACAATGTATTTAATAAAGCATATCAGTTTAGTGTACATTCGATGAAGGTTTAGTAAATATTTTTGTAGCCATAAGTGAAGGTTTGTCAGTTTTCAAGCAAAGTGAGGAGATTTAGTGCTCAGATTTTGGGAGCCAGTAAGGATTTCCTGACGGTTATTTTAATACCTACTACTCAAATTCATTATAAAAACATTATTGATGAAGCTGCAATAGCAATATATGCACAGTGGACAAGCAAATATGTTGCAATCATAGAAATACAAAAGTGCACTCTTACTATAATTCTGAATCTTTAAAATTATTTATGTTCTCAGATGCTAATTCTCATATATAAATAAGGAGTTCTAATCACATGGGTGGTAGCTATCTTTTTTGGTTCCTAGAAATCCTTCCTGCATTTTTCATGGATCATAGCTCATCCTACCTGACACAGGATGGTCATCATGCCACATAAGCTTGGCTAGTGAACTCCCAACCCTAGCCAAGAGATAAGAACATTGTTGAAGATTTGGTCAGGGAGATTCTTCTCCACTCTTATGCAGACTAGAAAGGAGGTACACCAGAACCCTGTTCCCTTTGGTCAGGAATCTGCATGACTCTGAACCCAGAGGTGTCAACAGACATGCTTCTAACAAAGAGAAACACAACTACTGTAAGCACAAACCATAGATGAGATATGTAATAGACATTCCAAAGTTGCTTTTGTCCCTACTGGTCCTTTGGCTTCAAATGTAAGTTAAATATTTTTTCCTGTTTAAAATCGAGTTAGGTGGAAATGAATTAGCCACTTACAACTAGATTTCCACTAATATTCCTTCCTTAGGAGACATTTTTAGAGATATGAGAATGTGTATGTAAAGTATTAATTATAGTGTAAGAATGTTATAAAGTTAAGGCTAGTTTTATTGTGACTTACTGTCCTTATTCCCTTCTTATATAAATATTATCTCTTACTTGATTCTGGGGTTCCAGAATAAAAGTAAAATGAAAAGTTTCTCATTTGATAACTTAGAAAAAAATGGTATCATAATTGCTTTTGACAAGTAATCCTTCTGTTACTAATATTATGTTTTTACAATCACATCTATTGCTATTGCTCTACTACTTCATCTAACTTTTGCTGAATGACTACCGTTTCTGGCACTTCACTAAAGTCTTTACACGTATTATGTCATTCAATCTTCACAGGATTTATTATTATTATAACAATCTCATTATTAGTTTAATTTATAAAGGAGAATAGTACATTAATGAGGTTAAGGAACATCAATTGAATTAATGCTCAGACATTTTTACTAAACACCTAAATACCTAGCCATTAAGTAACGCTTTCTGGCATTCATATAATTCAGATAAAAATTGACTATTTGCTCAAATAATTTAAGTGACTTCTTCTAGGTTTCTCTGTGTATACAAATGTGGCATGAGTCCAAGTGACAGGACCTCATAATCTTTCAAAAAGACACCAAGAAAAACGTCTCCAAAGCTACAACATGAATTCCAACCCCATTTGGTCAAAACTCTGTGAGATGGAAGTTCATTTTAATGATACTCATTTTATTGATTCACCTTTAGTATATTTTATGGAATTTACAACAATTTGTTAGGTAATATTTAGGATTTGTAAAATGAGGAAGAATGGTGGTATTGCTACTATTTTTATCAAGTCAAGAAAGCATTTGTCATAAGAAATATATTTAATAAATGTTTCTGCTATGAAAAAGGGAAGTTGTCATAAATCCAAATCATGCTGGAAAAAAATAAGATTATTCTTAAACTGAATGGAAGGGTAGAATATTGCTAGAGGGAGACATAGTTTCTAAAGGAGACAGAAAATGGCAAGATAGTGAGTTGTTTCCTTCATCTGTTCTGCAACCAATTTTTAAATGTTCTTTATCTGGCTTTAGTTCTACATGTGGGCATATCTTTTGCAACTAAATTTCTTAGTCATTTTTGGGTCAGCTTTGGTGTCTTTTTTTTATATTAAGTTATTTCTTTTTTAAATTAAAAACTACCTTCTGGGAAAACTATATTCTTCTTTCTTTTCAGCTGTCAAGATGATTTAAAGTGTGACCTCTCAATCAATGGACAGTGGCCACTTTGTCTCTAAATCACTTTTTCTTTCTGATTCTCTTTTGTCTTTTGTTCCCTAAATATGTCATCTAAAGCAACACCTTTGAGTTGCTCAAATTGGTCCATTTCTTGAATTGTCTTCCCCTTTCAAAGTTTCATTTAATGCCTCTTTAATGGTTACTGTCAGAAGCCTTGCAAAAAGATATGTCTATGAGTTTAATGTCCTCACTAATGCACATAATCTTGAATATTTAATAATACAATTCTTTGAAAGGATGCAGTTTTATCTAATTGCAGGCTCATTTTCTTGTCCTTCTTGTGCAGTGTGTTCTGTGAAATTTCTGTTGGTACTTTTTAATCTTCATTTTGACTTCATAATATTAAAAAAACTTCTTAGAGGATACTTCTGACTGTCAAACATAATTTTACTTTCACTAGGTATGAATATGAATGATAAGGTGAAGGAAACAAAAAACCAACATATATTAACTTTTTTATTCTAATTATTTTCACTTTGCTAAATATTACCTCATGTCCTTACCACAACTTTATGGAATTTGGTGAATGTTCAGCAATAGTAAATGGATAAGTTTGTTTTTATTATTGGTTCACTATAAAGCAATAAGACAATCCTTTGCAAATTTCTATACATTATAAAGAAATACAGCACTTAAGAAAATAAGTTTGAAAAAGAAAATTGTAAACAATTACTCACCAAAAATACTGTTTAAATTGAAAAACTATGCTTCCTTTTACCAAAAAGAAACTCCTCCATCTCACTGGGATCAGAAAGGTGATGGGTTCTGGATAATGCTTTTTGTCCAGTCACTTTTCAACTTTCCCTAGACTAATTTCTCATTTTTCTTTTGCAAAAGATCTTCATTTTCAAGTCTCCTTCTTACTAACTTCACTTTTTTCCTTTTTTTTTTTTTTTTTTTTTTTTTTTTTTTTTTTTTTTTTGGTACTGGGGATTTAGCCCAGGGGTACTTAAATACAAAGCCACCCCAGTCCTTTTTTGTATTTTATTTTGAGACAGGATCTTGCTGATTGCTGAGGGCCTTGCTGAGTTGCTGAAGGTGGCTTTGAACTTGCCATTATCTTGCCTCAGCCTCCTGAGTCACTGGGATTAGGCATGTGCCAGCACTCCTGGCCTAACTTCACTTTTTATTCACCACTATTAGGTAATTTGTAATAAAAGTTAGAATTTAAATTTGGAGTACTTTCAAAATTTAGTTCAGTATGTCTTTTCAAATATATCTAGAAATACCGAACACAAAACCCTATACTGTTTCTATTTCCCATTATTTATAAACATACCTGCTATAATGATGCATGACTTCTGGAGTGTTAGCATGAGGAGTCCAGTAAATCTGTCATATATTCATCAAGAACATCTGAAAATGAAATAATGAAAATTGAATTCACAATTGGAGCAAACTGGATGAAATATTTGGTAATAAATTTATTAAAAATAACTTCAAGATTTGTTCTCTGAAAATAAGCAAACATTGCTAAAAGAAATTCTAAATGATCTGAAATAAATGGATAGAAATGCCATGCTCATGCACTGAAAAACTTATCATTGTTAAGAGGGTAATTATCAACAGTTTTATCTGCAGGTGAAACAACAAGACTTTTAGTCTCAGCAGATATTTTTTGCAAATCTTGAACAGTTTTCTTAATATTTAAATAAGAATGAAAAGGACCCACCATAATCCCAGCAGTATGAAAAAAAGAAAAGAAAAAGGACAAAATTTACTCTACATTTACAATAATTATGACACTGTGGTATATGGAAAAATATGTAGATCAATGGAACAGAATTGAAAGTTCAGAAATAAATCCTAACATTTACCTTCAATTGATTTTCAACACAGCTGCTAAGGCAATTCAATGTGGTAAATGATAGTCTTTTATAAAAATGGATGCTTGAAAAACCAGATATTCCCATGAAAATTATTAGATACTTATATCAAATGAAAAACTTAACTTTTTAAAATGGATCATACCTCAAAACGTAAGGGATAAATTATAAAACTTCTAGAACAACATATAGGAAAAAATTTTGAGAACTTAATTTATGATAAAGTTTCTTAGATATAACAACAATATAATGAAATAGAAGAAAAAAAATATATATATTCCATTTAACTTAAAAAATACTTTTTGACTTCAAAAGCTACCTCTGAGAAAAAGAAAAGAAAACCACAGATTAGGAAAAAATATTAGTGAAGCACACGTCAGATGAAAGTCCTGCATCAGGATATATAAAGAATTCTTACAATTTAATAAGAAGGTAGCAATTAAAACTATGGGCAAATCAATAGAAAAGGCATTTCAATGAAGAGAATATATTGATGATTAATAAGAAGATGAAAGATGCTTGGTGTTTAGGAGATGGCAAATTAAAAACACATAAGATACAAATTTCTATCCTCCAGAATAGCTCTAATTAAAAAGATGGACAATAAGATTGTAGGCAAGGATGCAGAGAAGCTAGAATCTTCATACGTGGCTTATGAGGATGTAAAATGATAATCACTTTGGATTCCTCTTCAAAAATTAATTTAAAATAACCCTAAGTCCTGGCAATTTCAATCTTAGGTATATACCCAAAATAAAACATGGGTCCAAACAGAGCTTGTACACAAATGTAAATGAGCCCCAAAAACATTATTCTAAGTGAAAGACAATAGATACAAAAGACTACCTATTGCACAAGATGCACAGAAACATAATCCAATGTAGATGGAAATAAATAGTGCTTGCCTGAACTGGGAGTTGGAACTGAGATTAGTACCAGGCATGTGGAATCATTTGGGAGTGAAGGAAATGTTCTCAAATGGATTGTGGTTGTAAACTCTACAAATTTACTTTAGGAAAATATACCCTTAAAATGGGGTCACAAATTTGATGTTGTGTGTATTAATTTTCTCTTTCTGCTACAACAAATTATGGGAAACAAATTTAGTTAGCTTACATTTCTTTAGGTCCGAAGTCTGGTAAGAGTCTCACTGGGCTAAAATCGAGGTGTTGGCCTGCTGTGTTTCTTTCTGGAGACCTTAGGGGAAATTGCATTTCCTTGTTATTATCAGATGTTAGCAGAATTCAGCTCCACAGGACTGGCAGTCTGAAGTCTCTGCTTTCTGTGTGCAAGAGACCTCTCTTCCATCTCTGCCCATAGTTTCTGCATCTCAGAGTCAGCAATTGAGCATGGAATCCTCCTGCTGCCATTCCTGATCTTCTTCCTGTCATTGTATCTCCTTTGTTTCAGTGAGGAAAGTTTCTCAGATTTAAAAAGTGCAGATGATTAGATTGTGTCCATGAAGATAACTTCATCATTTCAGAGTTCATAATTTTGATTGCATCTGAAAAATTCCCTGCCTTGTAAGGTACCACATTTATCATTCAAAGGCTAGGGTGTGAATATATTTGGTAACCTGTTATTCTACCTATATGAAACACTATTTCTTTCTTACAGATTTTTTTTAAAAATCCAAATTTTTTAATTTGAATGTGTAGAAAAGTATATTACTTGTGAATAAGGACAGTTTATTTTTTCCTTTTCTGATACCTATATTTTTGTTTATTTTTACTTTTTCATCGTGTCTTCATGGCCTATATTCCTAAGAATTTTTCTAGATTCTCAGACTGAAAAGTCAGAACCATCTTGAGTCCCCTGTTTTATCCTCAGGCTCCATGAAGAATTCTTTGGCGGGTCCTGACAGCTGTACCTAGAAACCCATAATGAAAATGACTGTGTCTCATCATCTCTGTCTCTAACACTCCATTCAAATATCTGTAAGTTTGTACTCGGTGTTATGGTTTAAACATGAGGTATCCCCCAAAAGCTCATTTGTTAAACAATGCAGGAAGTGAAATTATTTTTCACTTATTTATCATTTTCAGAGGTGAAATTATTGGGTTAGCCTTAAACCTAATCGGTGGATTAATCCACAGATTTGGATTAACTGGGTGGTAACTGTAGGTAGGAAGGGTGTGGCTAGAGGAGATGAGTCACTGGGGGCGTGCCTTTGGGATTGATATTTTGTCCGTGGTGAAGAGAGCACTCTCTCTGCTTCCTGATTATCCTGTCTTGATCTGCTTTCCTTCACTACACCCTTCCACCATCATGTTCTGCTTTACATTGGGCCCAGAGCTATGAAATTGGCCATCTATGCATTGAGACCCCTGAACCCATGAGTGCTAAATAAACTTTTCTACTTCTGTGTTGTCCTTTACAAGACTTTTGGTCACAGGAACAAAAAAGATAACTAAAACATCTGGTCTGCTCCAATAGTCACCTTAAAGATATTTCTTCCTTCACCTTTCCCTGCTCTATCTAGTCTGTTTTTCATTTAATCATTTGAATGATCACTTAAAATCATTACAAAGAGAGTAGGTCTTAAATATCCTCACCCACACACTCAAAATCAGTACATGAAGTGATGCATATATTAATCACTTGATTGTGGCAATCATTTGACAATATGTACATATATCAAAACTTCACATTGAACACTATAAATATATATAATTTTATGTGTCAATTCAGTCTCATAAAGCAGAAAAAAGATCTAAAAATAAAATGTGTGAAAATCACTATTAATCAGAAAACTTAATAATCCAAGACTTACTGAGTCTTACTCAGTGATTGCTAATACTTTTAGAAATCCTGTAGAGGGATTAACTCATCTATTTTTCACAATAATCCTCTGAAATAGGATTATATTATTTTCCCCATAGTTACATATTTAGAAACTAAAGCATTGAATGAATTTAGCTTATACAAGAAACAACATCTAGCAGATATAACAAACAGGATTTGAATATAGGTCAATTATTTTAAAGTCCATACTACTCCTAACTACTATGTTATAGAGCTTATCTATTATTCATCAAGCATGATTTAATGTTAAATTTGCAATCTTCCTGGGCAAGGTGGCACACACCTGTAATCCCAGTGGTTCAGCAGGCTGAGGCAGGAGGATTGCAAGTTCAAAGCCAGCCTCAGCAAGGCAAGGCGCTAAGCAACTCAGTGAGACCCTTTCTTTAAATAAAACACAAAACAGGGCTGGGGATGTGACTCAGTGGTCAAGTGCCCCTGAGTTCAATCCCCGGTACCCCTACTGCCTAAAAAAATAATTTGCCTTGATCTCTTCACTTTGAATGTTGTTAGAGGCACTTCATTCCAAAACAGCCACCATTTCCCTGTTTGCCCTCCCCAGTAGGTACACTTGGAAAACAAGGTGTACCTCAATATCATTGGCCCTATGGAGAGGGCTCTACTTGCTGGGAGAAGCATGGGACTCCCCAAAGAAATGATGGGAAGTTACAAGATGATCACTGACGTTGTCACTGTGAAGGACAAGTGGCTTCTGCTTCTCCGTTGGACATCTGTCCAGGCTGTAAACTTGATGTACTTTGAGTCTTTCTTACCAGGGGAAAAAAAATATCAATTTGAGTACTGACTGGCTGGCCCTCCAGGAGCCAGCCAGTGTGGCAGGTACTGTCAGTGTGGATGGCAGAAGAGGGCTAATAGGAATCAGAAGACCCAAATCAGAAGCCTGGGCAGTGGGGAGGACCTGCAAGACCTCCAAAATACTGTCACATACAGTGTGCAGGAGCCAGCATGACAGGGCCTGCCACCTGGATGCTGATGGTCACAGTGTTAGCCAGAGAAACACTGAGAGTGTGGCTGCAAGGGGCTAAAACCCAAAGTCATTTGTCCTTTTCCCTCTCCTATCCCTGTTCTTCTAATATTGTAGAACCACATTCTAGCAATAGGCGGAGGAAGGAGGTAAAATTCTGAAATTTAAATAAGATTCAAAAAGAGACTAGAATTTTTTATTAAATAGCCTGAACAGATGTTAATAAAATGTGGTTTTTGGGGGGCTGGGGATTAAACTCTATAGGTAGAATGCTTGCCTTGCAGACACAAGACCCTGGGTTCTAATCCCAACACTGTGCAAAATAAATAAATAAATAAATAAGAATATACTTAGCATGTTCTAAGTCCTGGGGTCCAGCACACACACTAAAATAAGTAAGTAAAATGTGATTTTCTGGAGTAGAATTTTCAAAACATGGTTTAATACAGTGAATGTTTTCAATGAAATATTTTATTCTGCTATAAGATTTCTTTATTACCTGGTTACTAAGAACTCAAGGCATTAGGAGACCAGATTTAAACCTCATCACCCCTGTCCTTTCTCTTGCCAGAGTCCAGACACAAAGCTGACCATCTGCAGCCTCTGGACCTGTACATAGGCCATTGTCGTGCTTGTGTTCCTACTCTGTTACACAACTCAGCTGTCACATTTTCAAGTCCATTTCTTACCATCCTCTGTAAGTGTTCCCTCCCCTGACCCAACCATGTTGTTTTATAGCAAACTATCCCAGTTTATTGTATTCCTTGCATTTCTAATTACAGAATATTCCAAAGTGGAAGTAAAACTGTTAAACTGGTTAGAAGCTCCATCCAGGCATATAAAATGAACTCTAGCTTAGAAGGTCAGTCTAGAAACTTGGAAATACATGACTGGATTGGCTTTCTTATCCTAGAGTCAACATGAGTTATTTTAGAAAGTCTGCCATGTGGAGACCATACTGTATTCAGGGCTGCCCATTTTAAAGGCCCCTTTTCAGGGGCTGATACTCAGTCGATAAGAATCTCAGAATTTGGCATCCTTGTACCTACAACTCATGTAATCCACTTTTCTACTACTTTTTCAGTTCCAACTCCATTCCTTTGCAAGTTGCAAAATATGAAGAGTGAGAAGATCCACCTCCAGAAAAGGAGGTGTAAAGTTTGTATTGCTTTTGATCAGGTTTAAATTATGACTTAATCATTGACACATTCAGTGCTGAAAAATCTGTTCCATTGTGAGATTTGGTCTCACTATTTGAAAATATCTTCTTTGTTGTCTCCTTTCCAAATGTCACAAGTCAAAAGTAAGAATAGTGATTGAAAAATATTTGCACACTTTAGTATGGCATAGCAACAGTTTTATTTTATTAGCTCTTATGTGAATGACCTAGACAATTATTTTCTCCATTCAAGTCATCTGCTTTTAGAAATGTGCTATTTTCCTTCCGAATTGAAGAACAAATGTGACTTTGAAACACTTCCACTGTTCCATTTTATTAAATATGATGGGTGGTGAATGTGGCAGTAAGTCTCTTTAAAGATTTACTTCCACACTGCAAACATTTTAAATGTGAGTTAACATTCTGGAGACCAGTCTTTCACAGATAGCAGATATGCGGAGTTAAACAGCATGAATCTGCTAGAGGCACAGCCACATAGCTATCAAGTAAGAGAAAGACAGAATCATTATTCTTCTGGCCAAGTGAATACCTAGAAAAGAGCCCTAATGTGCATATTCAATTCCTGGTAAATATATTCTTCGTAAACTAATCATTTAACACATCTCTATCTAAAGACCAATCTTTCTCATTAAAAGCTAAAGAACCATGCTTAGTCCCCTAATTCTGTTTAGTTTGAAAATTAAATTACTTTATGCTTTAATTCTCCATTTTTCATTAGCAGTTCAGAACCAAAGCAGAAATAAATGATACTATGAAAATTGGTAGCTGTTGCAGCATTTATAATATCCACTAGGAGCAGTTAAGATATGAGGGGCAAATAGTTAATTATTGGAAATAATATTCCATATTAATAACAAAGCAGGTCTCATTCCCAGAGACTTAGCAATGCTTTACTTGATGATACTTAGAGTTGAGCATGAAGAGAAATGAAATATTCATTATTATTCATATTTTCTGATGTGATTTAGAAGCCATTACAAGAATTATCTTTTCCATCCTCGGAGTAACCATGTAGGATATAATTATCATCTTATTTAAAGATGTGGAAACTCAAGCTCAGAGAGGCTATGTGACTTACCCCAAGTACTAACTGCTGATGACTGTAACAAACTCAATTTGTATTTGTCTGAGATCAGAAATCCTATCATTATATATAATGGTAGAATTTAACTTCTGGGTATTATTTCGAATTGTGTGTTAAACACAAACATGGATAAATTGGATGAGTTGTGAAGCTGAGCTACATAAAATATTCACCATCACTCTAAAGAAAAAATGGTAACTTGTAGCTTCTGAGATGTGCTCACAATGCAGATGTACAGTATAGTATGAACATGTCCTTCTGTTTCTCCAAATATTTGTTGATTGCCTACAATGTACCAGGTACTGGTGGTGACTACAGAGACAAAAAAGACTTCCTGTGTTCCAATGATTCCAGTTCTAATGATGAGAAAAGCATAGGCGATTAGAAATTTTGTGACAAATATAGTGCTGGGCAAGCAGATGTCATTTGTCCTCCACCTTTCTGGAAAGTGAAGAAGAACTCCTATGGAGGATGACATCGAGGTCAGGTGAAGGACTCTCTAACTTAGAGTAAATGAAAGCACATTAACACATTAACATTATTCAAATTCCATTGCCTAATGCCATCATCCAGGTAACTAGTAGGCAAACCAGTTTATGGGACTAGATTACAGTATTTATTTATGAATCTTTATTCCCTACAAAACCAAACTGTAGAGAAAGAAAGCAGTCAAAGATTCTATTTCTGCTTGTCTGGTCTTCATTTGTTCTAAAAACAGGGAATGAATTCAGAATAGATTTCTATTTCATTTTATTTTCTGCCTAGCTTTTTCCTAATTTTGCTGACAAGTTTTAAATTAGTATAAAAGATGATGACACTGTCCTACTGAATATGAGCTTCTTGATTGTTAAGGAATTTGAAGACAGATGTTTGGTTGATATGGAGAGGTACCAATACGTCCGGTTCCTCTTGGAAAAGAGGTTTTCAATGTGATAGTAGTTTAATATAACATTACTCAGGATCCTCGTGAAGTATTTTTCTTCTGTTAAGGAGAAGCACTCACCATCACCTTTGCCAAGTTAGCATACGGAATGTGAAATGCAGGTTATCTGCATAAACGCTTGCTTTGTACAGGGACTGTGCTTGTCACCAGCCAAGCTTGGCATCTGCAGAGCAGAGGCAGTGAAACGTGGACTTACCACAACTCTCCATTGAGTTTCCTGAAAACCTGATTCAGTGTCACCCAAGAGCCTATGAAACATGAGCAATAAGAAGGATCACTAATAATGAAGTGCTGGCAAGCAGCCAGTTCCCCTGCAATGAAGCCCTGCTCACTTTAATGTAGCTCCACTGGGCTGGATACATGTGGAGGATGGATGATAGTAGGATGCTGAAACAGCTGCTAAGCGATAAGCTGAAGTGGGCCAAATGCATGTGGGCAGGGAAGGAGGAGTGTGGAGATGGGGACATTTGCTAAAGGGCTACTAAATAACACACTGGAGCATCATAATACTGTCTGGTTATAGATTGGTACAATACAAAAGCCTTGGAGAATCCATTATGGCCTAATGCTTTTAGAAAAAAAAAAAAAAAGTGATTTCCCCCCAAATATTAGGAAACAAAAACAAACAACCACACCAACAAAAAGAGACAGAGTTCTTTCTTAGCATGCTAGATTGGCTCTTATTTTGATGTGAACACCCTCAAAACATCAACAGACAGCTAAATGTTTTGATTTTTCCTCTATAAAATCAGCAGGTTCCACATTTCCTGCTTTCAGAATATGTTCTTTTACCTTCTTTTTCAGAATCTGTAGATCAGCATGAGAAAAAGTATGGCATGAGCTAAGGCAAGGTAATAAAAAATGAAAGAACAATTAAGAAGCAAAAAATCTGCACTACTTTTCTAACAATTAAGTCCTCTCCTGGTGGATTTTGCATATTTTGGAAGATTAAATTAGTTTTACATTGGTACTAGGTCTTGAAATGGTTGTCTGGAAGAATAAACACTATGTTGGAGGAAAAATGTTTATTGTTCGGAAGAAATGTGCTGTATCTAAAGGTTCATTTGTGTGAATACAGTTATTATTAAATATAACAGGTCACAACTTACCCTTTCAATAGCCTATCCTTGAATCCATGTTCAAAGCTGACTACTTGACTCTGCCAAATATATTAATACATAGTTTGCATCTGTAACTGGATTTGACTTGTTGGGTGTGTTTGGGTTTCCTCCTTAAAAGGAAGATATTTTAGATATCTCCCAAGCTTTATAACCAATAACCACCATCCATTAGTTCACTTACATCTTTGTTGCATATCTCCTATATAGTTGAAGGTACTGAGGATTTAACATTAAGACATACACAATTTCAGAATTCACTAACATTTTCCTGCCAAGAGCCAAAATGTGAATACTTTATGCTTTGCAGGCCAAATTATCTCTCCTGTAACTACATAACTCTGACCTTGTTGAACAAAAACAGTCATAGATAATAAATACACTAATGAGTACGACTTTGCTTTAAATAAAACTTTTATTCTTAAAAACAGGTGGGGAACAGATATTATTACCTCATGTACATGTATGAATGCATGACCAATGTGATCCTGCAATATGTATAATCAGAAAAAAGAGAGATTACACTCCATTTATGTGTGATCTATTGAAATGTACAAATGCATCCTACTCTCATGCACAACTAATTAGAACAAATAAATAAAAAAAAAAAAACAGATGGGGGACTGGGGTTGGATCTTGGGATGTCAATGATTGACTCTGCTTCAGATAAGTATTTCTATAGGAGAATAGAAAAAGAGATGAAAATCGTAACAGCACAGAGAAAGTTACTGGATCCAAAGGCTGAAAGAACAAGGGGTTCACTATATGGCAAGCACGAGCTGATCATGTTCACGGAACTGTTGTTAACCAATCTCTGATGGTGGTCCGATTTATCGTCATTAACTATTGAAACCGCCTTTGAGGCCTTGATCTTGCTCACTCGCCAGGGAGTAAAGAGTCAGCCTGAGTTAGTTAACGTGTCATTAGTCCCAACAAATGTATTACACGTATGTGTATTCAAATGCTTACAAAACATTTGCTATATATATATATGTGTGTGTGTGTGGTGTGTGTGTGTGTATATATATACACATACATATATACATACATATATATGTATATGTATGTATATATACATATATATACATGTATATATATATATATTTGTACATATAGATATATAGAGATATAAATACAAACCAAGAAAAAACTCAGTATCACAAGTAATGGAAAAAATTAAGAGACTTTACTTATGAATCAAGAGCAACTAAATGAATTCCAATGTTGTAAATATATAACATTTTATGAGGAATTATTTAACACATTTAGATTAGAGAAGAAAATCAAAGGTATAAATATTTGAAATGATGAAATTTTACCTTAAGAACATAGTAAAGAAACTAAAAAATGATGATGGAATGCAATTTTAGTTAATTGGCTGAATAAAAAATAATAGGTACACTGCCTCACCATAATAAAAGCCATTTGTGAAAATTCCATAGTTAACATACTCAGGAGCAAAAAATGAATACATGAATACTTCTCCTCTAAGATGAGGAACTACATAAGAATACTTGCTTTTGCCACTTCTACTCAACATTGTAGTAGATGTAGTCTGAGCAAGGAAGCAGACAAAAATTTGTTAAAATTAGAAAGAAACAAAATTACTCTGTAATAATCCAGATGATATGATGTTAGAAAATCCTAATAATTTCACAAAAATAATGTCATAATAAACAAATGCAGCTAAATGGCACAGTACAACATCAACACACCAAAATCAGCTCCATTGCAATAAAATAACAATGAGCAATAGAAAAAAAATTAATTCCATTTCCAGTGGCAAAAATATAATAAAATACTTATAAATAAAACTATACAAGAAGGTGAAGGATTTCTACACAGAATGTTACAAAATATTGCCAAAAGAAAGTAAAGGAGACACCAAAAAAAAAATAAAAAGACATGTCATGGTCATGATTTGAAAAACAATGTTGTAATACTACCCAAAGTAATATGAAGATTCAGCATTATTTCTACTAACATTTCAAAGACATTTTGTAGAAAGAGAAAAATTCACCCCAAAATTTATATGGAATTTCAAGGAACTCTAAATAGTCAAAACATTTTTTTATAAGAACAACTTTGGAGAATTTGGACTTTTTGATATCAAAATAGACCACAAAGCTACAGAGATCAAAACAATGTTCTGCTGGTTTCAGAGCAGACATACTGACCCATAGTATTAAATAGGGATTACAGAAAGGAACCGTCGTGTACTCAAATAATTTTTAAAAATTTTTTTTATTTTTTACAGACTGCATTTTGATTCATTGTACACAAATGGGGTACAACTTTTCATTTCTATGGTTGTACACAATGTAGATTCACACCATTCATGTAATCATACATGTACATAGGGTAATGATGCCTGTCTTAGTCTACCGTCTTTCCTTTCCCCAACCCTCACATCCCATTTTCCTCTACACCATCCAAAGTTCCTTCATTGTTCTTTTGCCCCCCACTTTTCCCCTTTGTTATGTATCATCATTCACTTATCAGAGAAAACATTTGGTCTTTGATTTTTTGGGCTTGACTTATTTCACTTAGTATGATATTCTCCAACTGCATCCATTTGCCTGCCAATGCAATAATTTTATTCTTCTTTATGGCTGAGTAATATTCCATTGTGTATATATACCACAGTTTTCTTATCCGTTCATCAGTTGAAGGGTTTCTAGGTTGGTTCCACAATCTAGCTATTGTGAATTGAGCAGCTATGAACATTGATGTTGCTGCATCACTGTAGTATGCTGTGTGTGTAGTATGCTATTTTAAGGCCTTTGGGTATATAACCTAAGAAGCGGGATAGCTGGGTGAAATGGTGGATCCAATCCAAGTTTTCTGAGGAATCTCCATACTGCTTTCCAGAGTGACTGCACTAATTTGCAACTCTACTAGCAATGTACGAGTGTGCCTTTTCCCGACATCCATGCCAACACTTATTATTGCTTGTGTTCTTGATAGTAGTCATTCTAATTGGATTTCGATGAAATCTTAGGGTGGTTTTAATTTGCATTTCTCTAATTACTAGAGATGAGCACATTTTCATATATTCGTTGATCACCTGTATCTTCTTCTGGGAAGTGTCTATCCAGTTCAAATTAAAAAGAAAGCCCCTACTATATGCTGCCTTCAGACTCATCTCATAGAAAAAGACATCCACAGACTAAAGGTGAAAGGATGGGAAAAAACCTACCACACACAAAGACTCAGTAAAAAAGCTGGGGTTTCCACTCTTATATCAGATAAAGTGAACTTCAAGCCAAAGTTAGAAGGGATACGGAAGGACATTTTATACTGCTTAAGGGAAACATAAATCAGGAAGACATAATGATCATAAACATGTATACCCCAAACAACCGCACATCCATGTACATCAAACAAATCATTCTCAAATCCAGGAATCAAATAGATATCAATACAATAATTCTGGGTGACTTCAACACACCACTGTCACCAATGGATGGATCTTCCAAACAAAAACTAAAAGAAACCATAGAAATCAATTACACAATCAGTAACTTAGATTTAACAGACATCTATAGAATATTCCATCCCTCAATGAGTGAATACACTTACTTCTCAGCAGTACATGGGTCCTTCTCCACAATAGACCATATGTTATGCCACAAAGCAACCCTTATGAAATACAAAAAATAGAGATATTCCCTTGTATTCTATCAGATCGTAATGGAATAAAATTATTTTCATAATACTATAGTGAACAAATCTTCTCTCTGATGTAATGCAAGATTTCATCATTTCAAATAATATAGCATAAACTTAACTAGTCATAAAGTACCAATAAAGTGAACTACATAGTTCTTAACATTTTTTCGTGAGAAATATTATTATCCAAATTTAAAATTAATAGCACACAAAATAAAGACATTAGGACATTCAATAAGCAAACATTTAATTCTTAAACTATAATGAGCAGTTACAGGTCAATGAAAATTCCTATAGAAAATCAGTAAAAGATATGAAAAAAGAAATCTTATGAAAATAAAAAAGACATTAAGCATAGAAAAATACTGCATGAGAACCCCCACTATAATAAAGCTGATTCAAAATTTAAAGTGTAGAACATTATTTTTCAACTAATTTAATTGCATGGTGTGAAAGGTTGATTATATACTGGGCTGATGATGGAGTGGGGTAATGGGTTCACATAATAAAATGTTTGCAAAAAACTGCTTATCCATTTAAAGTCTCATGTAACATTTGAGTGCCATTTCATTTTTACAAGTGTATGAAACAAATGTGTTCAGACTTTATTACAAAGAAATTTGGATAAGAATATTTATTTCAGTATTTATGTGATACAATATTGAAAAAGGAAACCAAAGGATAGAAATTGTTAAATTATTTTTGCCCATGTAGTATTATATTATTATGGGCTTTAAAGAAATAGACAAGCCTACATAAACTGATATAAATGACAACCAATATGTACTTGAGCAAACCCTTTTGTAAGAAATGATACTATTTTGATATTGAGAGCTATATCTGAAATGATATATAGGTCACTGGTAGCCCGATACTTCTGGGAAAAGATTGAAAATACTGAGAGGGAGCATTTAAGGGTGATACATTTCCCATTAACTCTTTGTACTATTTGACTTTTTATTTGCATTATTTGAATTTTTCCTATGAGCCATAATGTCTACTAATAAAACAGTGTGAGAAAATACAGGATCTTAATATTGGGAAAGGCATTATAGGGGAACTACTTGGCTGTTTATTCTCTTGATCTTCACCAAGTGTGTTTTAAGCAAGAAGCATGAATGTTATCTGTGTATGGATGAGTTTCATGCCAGCTAATTCTACTGGCATTCCCTGGAAGTACAGCACAAAGCAGTTTGTGTTGACAGGAAGAGAGAAGAGAGAAAATTAATGACCATAAATAGTTTTTAAAAATAAGCCATGGATAGACTATAACATTTTTTCTACTTGTATTAAGATCTTTTCTGTATCATGGATGAGAATAGTTTTTATTCATTCACCAAGTATTATACCAAGTGTAACTCATATGAGCTTCAGATACATCAGTGACCAAAACAGACCCAAATCACTGCTTTGCACTTAGGAACAGCAGCAACTGATCTTCAGCAAGTAGACACTATACCTGGTGGGAGAAGCATAACCTTCAACATGAATCCTATATGAAGTACTTAGAATGAAGGCAGTAGAAAATGCACATTTTATTGGGCTAAAACTTGATAATGAATGTGGATGAGTTCAAAGATGATATTCAGAAATGTATTCTGGCTGACCACCTTACATGTGTGAAACATGATGTCAATAAACAGAAATCAAACTATTTTTTCAAAGTCCAGTCTAAAGAGTCTTCAAGTAATTACATTTTACTTCTACATAAAGCTTTACAAGTTTAAAATATTTTCATATATTACCATCATATGCTCCTAACACCTCGATTATAGGCGAGAATCCAGAGCAAGTACTTCTTGTTCCGTTTTAGAGACAGGATTATGAGCCTCATAAATGTTGTGAATCTTTGAAGGTTAATTGATAGATAAATAGAAGATTTTAAACTAAAATCCACAGTTTTTCAAGACTCAGTTCAGTCTTCAGCAGCACATTATTTCTTATAAAATGTAGAAAAATTTCTACAGTGGATGACACAAAGACAATTCATAGGGCAATAAAGTTTCACTGACAGTACAAAGGCAATAGATATCACTAGTCCATGCTAATACACAGAAGGGCAGTTTTTAAAAATCTAGATATGTAAAGCTATTAAGAATAGCAATGGTGAAAATGTTTGCATTAACATAACAATAAAAGAGAAAAAATGTCTCCTACATTTTCCTATTTTCAGTCTCTCTGGGAATAGAAAAATCTATAATGTTAGCTTCTATCCGTTTTAATGTTTCTTTGTGTTTATATGAAGTATAACTCCAAGAATCTTAATGAATAATGTAATCTTCACTTATAATAATCTTTTAGAAACTATACCAAGTATACAAAATTACTTATGCATTTTTAGCAAAGAGTATCAACACTGAATTGATAAATATAGTCACTGTTCCTACCGAAGTACTTAAAAATGCTTGACTAGTCATTAAATACAAAGTCTTCTGAAAGTACTCTGAACAATTCAATGGAATTGTGACTATGATTTATCTTCTATGTGACTATTATCACAAAGTCACTTGAGAATCAAATGTAGTTGTTTCTGAACACTCTTTCAAAATAGAGACAATAAAAGTACCTTGGAAAAGTTGAGAAAACAATGACATATTTAATGTGAAATCAGAGAGAGTCAGTTGCAGACACATCTGAAATGCACTGTCTACATCACAATTGATCGCCCTTACTGTTGAATGACCAAGGCCCAAACAGCAAAATCTGGTGTGGCCATCATGCTGTCTTGATGGTTTCCTACATACCTTGTATTTCCTATACACAAAAAATCATGTGGAGACTTTACATGTCCTGAATAATTCCCAAGGGATTCTTTATCCACCTTTGGAGAATATACCTCCAGTACGTTGTGAAGAGACACCTGATAGAAGCAACAAATAGAAGCTCAAAACAAGACTGGGCCTAGAGGCCTATTTGTGGTCCCCACACGTCTGGGCCTGGAGCTTGTCCATACAGAAGAGGTTTCTTTTTAAATTTATCAGTGAAAGGAGTGTCTTTGGAGGAGGGGCTTGGGGTTAATTTATACAAAATCTGTGGTTCCTTTTAACTTCTATTCTGGTTTAGATGTTAGAAAAATTGAGAATAAAAATAATTTTTTAAAAAATTCACCAGACTTTTGCAGAAGAAAACCAATTTCATAATAAAAATCACTCATAATTATATAAAAACTAAAGCATATCCTAAGACAACTCTATGGTAAGCCATGTAGGGACAGCACTAAAACTTAAAATTGATCTCAAAGAATCTATATTGTCTTAGAAGCCTAGACATTCAAAACTTGAGCTTTATAAGGACTGATAGCTACCTAGTTTGAGTTTGTAAACCAGCATCATAGAGAAAAACACACAGAGCCTGTTAACCAGAATCATTACAGAGAAATACCCAGAACCACATAAATACAGGTTAGCAACAAAGTATGCTTCCTCTGTGAGAATTTCCCTATAGGGAAAAGTGAAGTAATGTAACTGATAACATCTGGGTGAAATTCTGTATTATTTGAGTGAAGGCTGAGGCATATAAAAGAGCTAGGAAGTGGGGAGTATTGAGCATTCATATGAGTAGGATGAGAGGACATGTTCTCTGGAGTCTAGAGAGTAGCTGGGTCCCAGCTCTGCCAACAGTGGTGTGCCTGCACAGTCTCTGTTGAGCTTGAGTGCCTTATGCTTACAAGGAAGAGGCCAGATGAGACATCTGCTGAGAACCTTTCCAATCCTGGAGATCCATAATTAGATGGACTGCAACAATCATAACAGAGGTGGCACTACAGGCAACCTCAGAAAGTGAAGAAGAAGGAATCACCTTCAAATAGAGGACGAAATATCTTCCCTCTCTTCCCTGTTTATGAAAAACTGCTGAGACATCTTTACAGCGCTAGGGATGCTAAAGACAGAAAGAACACAGGTTTATAAGTCAGAGAGGGCTGAGTTTGAATGGGACTCTTTATTCACTAGTGTTCAGTGTAGGTCAAGTTATTTAACATTTAAAGCCTTAGTTTTCCCATGAGTAGTAGGACTGTAGTACTCCACCTTGCAGAACTTGAGCTAGCTGGGTCAGGATTGATCAATTTAGGCTTTTCATTCTGCTCTCATAGAAAGCAAGTTTCTTGAGATCAGAGATTAAAGATATTTGAAGCCCTAATATATTGACCAGTAATTGACTCACTGTGGTTGCTCTATAAGTGTTATGTTTGCTGGGTAATCAATTATGTAATTAGCAGCTAGTGACCCATGGATAAAATGTTATGAGGGTTGTTTCCTAAGGATAACTGATGGAATCAGAATGTCTTTTGAATGGTAAGCATCACCCTTGATGTCAACTTCTGCATAGTACTTATAGTGATACCAGACTCTGAGAATTATAGTGATCACCTTGATAAACAAGTGAGGTTTAAATCATGTTCAGGTATTCCACTTTAGAGTCAAGGGAAAAGTTGCATATTTTAAGTCTGTGTCCTTTTTAAAACATAAGGACAAATACTAGTGATTAAAATATTAACTATTAGCTATTTGGAAAATTTGTCTATTCCATTTTCTTTTTTACAAAACCTCTCAAATACAGAGGCTTATGTTCTATAATATAGAGTATTGAACACAATCATATTGACAAGCAATGAAAGAATAATAAATAAACATAGAATTCATAAAATTGCTAATATCTCCTCACGCTTGGGAAGCTAAAGCATTCCTCTTTACATTTCTTCTATTCACATGAGAACAGTTATATATTACATGCTTCAGTTTTTAAAAATATCTTGGTCTATTAAATTATAAATATAATGTGAACTTAAAGATTAATTGAGTGAGTTTTATAATACCTTGAATCCATTAGAAATTATTTATGAGACCTACACATTTTGGAAGTATTCTAGGGTGGTTATGTTGGGAGGGCTTGTTTGTGTGTGTGTGGTTGTGAATGTGAGGTCATGGTTCATTTCCACTTGTTTCAAGAGAGACAGTTTGAACATACTAAAAATAAATTTTATTTGCTAGGGTGTTAAGAGATTATTGATTTAAATTGCCCAAGTCATTCTCTCAATTCTTTCAAAAAGGCAAAAAGTAATAATTTTCATATTTTCCACAGCTTTTAGGACTTTTTCTTAACATTATTCAAAGTAAAATTTAATCTTTTATGTTTCAAATTTTAACTATAATATGGTAAGTTTCATACTGTTTCTTTTATCCAGTGAATAATGTGATCTCCTTTCCCTGAATATAAATAATCATGTTTTATTTGATTTTGAAGTTGGTATGATTCTCCAAAATTAAGAAATTATAAGCTCCAAGAATAGTTGGTCTACAAATGTCTTATGAAATCCTGATAAATTTGCATGTGATTAGAGCTGGTTATATTTCATTCTCCATTGGTCTACTCACTATAGCGAGGAAGGGTTAAGTTCCCATGTCTACATAGAGGTGATACTTCATAGACATGATTGCATTAAGCATAAGAAGAATGGAGCAGTGATACATATTCTTTCTTACAAATATTAATTTTCCCATACATCACTTTCAATAGCTTTCTCTTTTCCATGATTTAGAGTATAATCCTTTCTTAAATACTAAATGCAATTTTGTACAACATTTTTTACTTTATCCCAAGCATTGACAATTTAATCAGCAAACTTACCCTGTAATATTGGCACCAAATAAGCATGTGAGCAATGGAAAATATTATACCACATAATAATGGGAAATCTGAGGTTTATGCCTGATACTTATTTTTTTTTTTTTTTTTTGGTCACTTTCTGAGAACTGGTGAGATGCTAGATTGCACTAGCACACCATAGTCATTTGATAAATAGGAATCTATGAAACTCCTGGTCACTTGAAAACAACCAGGGCAGAGGTATTCACAACATACAAAACCTACATATCTGTTTTTGTTTTTAATGAATTACTTTAGCAACATTGCTAAAGGACCAATGGTACATACTGTATCTTTTAAATACATAAATACATGCCTCATAACTGTCATTTTCTCATTGTATTCTTACATGGTGGAAAGAAAATGAACTCTCCTTCTCTGGTTTCTTCTTCTAAGGGCACTAATTTCATTTATGAAGGCTCTGTGCTAATGACCTTATAGCTTCCAGGGCACCATTTCCAAATACCATTACACTGGAGATTGCATTTCAACACATAAATTTTGGAAAGAACACAAACTTCTACTTAATAACTTGCTCCTACCCCATGACTGCATGTGTGGAGGATATCCTATGTTATTTGCACCACCAATTTCAGTCCCCTCAGCAATGGCTTCAAATGAATCTCAGTGGCATCTCTTCGTTTGGATTTCCAGAGTCGTAAAGAAATAGCAATATCTGAATTCCAATTTTAGATAGGGATTCCTGCTACCATATTTGTTTCTTCATTCAGTATTTGCCCGCAGTTCCCATATATTCTTTGGAGTTTTTAACACCTCTTTGTAGTTAATTCTTAGAAACTAAATAATGATTCTATATATTAAAATTTCTCTCTTCATATACTAAGTGGTTTCTTTATCTTTAAAGAATCTTACCTGTTACCTTGGGAGATATTTGGTGTTTATAATCTAATTCCAATGAAATAAAATACATGATATTTGCCTCACGAGTAGTGAACTAAATCTAAATTTTCAGCATAAAGGAATAAACAGGACTAAAGGCAAAGATAATAAATACACGAACGTATTTGGAGAACAACAAATTTCTTACGGTAAACAATTAAGTAAGGGTATACAAAAAAAATCAGTAAGGATATAAAACTATCTACTAACTTGGTGATACTGAATTTTACACAACACTGCATCTAAACACAGGAATAGGAATTATTTTCCTGAAGCATCCTTCAAGAAGGACACAGGTTGATCAATAAAACTTGTGGAAACAAATTTGAAAGAATTTAAACCATGCAAAAAGTGTTCTGCAACCACAACAGAATTAAATTAGAAACAAATAGCAGTAGGACATCTAGAAAATCCACAAACATTTGAAAAATTTCACCATATACTTCTAAATAATACATAAGCAAGAAATCGCAAGAGATTATTCTCATTGAATGTTAATAAAAATACCATGAAATTTGAGATGTGGTTAAAGGATTTCTGAGAAGGAAATTTATAGCTATAAATACCTATATTTTAAAAGTTGTAAAATCAGTGATTTTAAGATTCCTCTTTAAGAAACTAGAAAAAGAGGCCAAATTAAGTGGAAATTAGAAATAACAAAAAAGTAGAAGCAAGTGGCATAGGAAACAGATAAAAAGTTTTTAATTAATTTATAAAATTTGATTCTTTGAATAAAATGAGTGTTCTTATGAACTTCTAAAAAGATGTATAAGAAAAAACCCTAGAATAAGGAAACAAAAATAATGTAAAATGAAACACAGGATATACATATGAATTCCATGGTAGGATAAGAAAATTAGAAAGTAAAGGAAAATTTATGCTAATAAATTTAAAAGACTAGATGAAATAGAGAAACTTCTTTAAAATAGTTTGCCAAAACTGGTGTAAATAGAAATAAATACCCTAAATATTGTATGTATTAAAGAAATTGAACTGATATTTAAGCACTGTCTTAAAGAAAAAACAGGGACCTGATGTTAGTTAGTAAATTCCATTGATCATGTTTAGAAGAAAAAATATAAAATATTTTCCTTTCAAAGATATTGAGTAAGAAATATTTTCCAATTAAATCAAGAAGAACAAAATACCTTGAAGTTAAACTTTAATGCTTAACAAAGTAGCAAATCAAGGAAAGCAAGGTTGGTTTAACATTTCAAGACCAATATTGTAATTCATCACATAAAATTATAATCATTATAAAATTCAAATACCTATTCATGATAAAGATTTTAAAAATCTTGTTACTAGGTTTAGAAGGGAGGTTTCTCAATGTGAAAAAGGACATTTATTTTTAAAATCTAGAGCTAATATCATAGTTAAAAGTGAACACTGAACATTTCTTCCTTTAAAAATGAAGATGTCAAGCAGAACACTGTGTGACAGTTACCAATACCAGGGTAGGATCCATTTCCATGAGGTTTAGCAAAGATCACATAGTGTCAGCTATTAAGAACAGAAGTCCAAACATTTTTTTCTACTGCATCTTATTATTGGAGTCACCCAGGAAAACCCAACAGGGTCAAGCACCAAATGGAACAGTGTTTTAACTAACAGAGAGAAGACAGAGAGATCAATTGAAGTGGTGTGCATTGGTACCCAATGTCTGGCAGGTGACCTGAAGGTCAATGTAGGACAATCTGCTTGCTCACGCCTCCCTTACCAGAGTGGAAAGTACCCTCCTTCTCCCATAAGGAGTCTAAAATACTGAAAGCTAGGTGCCAGCCTGAGGGTCACTGAGGTACATAGTTAAAACAAATTTTTAAAAATACATAGGGAGCTATATACCCATTCAAGGGATAAGTTAGGCAGAGACTATGTGAACTCTTCATCTCTTGGTAAGAAAATATTTCAGGCCCAAGAATCATTAATATGTGTCCTCCTGGGGTTCCAAAGATTGCACCCATGAACCTGCCCTTCCCAACAGAAGATAGGATGTCTTGTAGGTTCTTAACTCTTCTAGTTAACATTATATCAAAAGTCCTAACAAAATAAATAAAGCAAGAAATAGAAATTCTTGGGGGAAGAAAGTTTCAGTTATATGTTAACAAGTCAATCACAATATAAAAATGACTTACAGAAGTAATAAAATCAGTATACTTTTAAGATGCAAGATTACTATAAAATGTATTTTATTTCTATATTCAATCAATAAAGTTTAGGAATATAATAAAAACACCTATTATCTAACCCCAAAGCATAAAATAATAAAGAATAATGAAAATGTACAATATCTCTGTGGTTAAAACCATAGAAAATTTCTAAGAGAAATTAAAGAACATATAAATAAAAGGAGAAATGTTCCATGTTCATGGATTGCAAGACTCAGTATTTCTAAATATTCTTTCTCCTTACATTGATCTATAGAATCAATGTAACCACAGACATCCAGGTTTTTAACAAGATCAGTAAGCTCATTCTAACAATGGTTTTGAAATACAAAGGACCTAGAGAAATCTCTTTTGGCATTGTAAAACACAAGGTCAGTCTTGAAAGATTTACTTCCCAATTTTTTTTTCATTATTTTCACAGTGCTTGGAATTGAACCCAGGGCCTCCCACATGCTAGGCATATACTTTGTGATCTTGATACACAGGTTGAAGTTGCTGCAAGTGCGTTGTATTGGCCTAAGGATAAACACAATGACCAATGAAACCAAGTAGACAGCCTCAATCCACACATATGTGGTCACTGGTCACCATATGTATGTGTAACAAATGTTAAAACAACTGAATGCCTATGTTTAAAAAAGAAAGAAAGAAAAAAGTCTTAATCCTTCTCTTAATTCTTTCATTATTCCATAATGAAATTTAATTTGAAATTACAGATTGAAACATAAAAAACTAAATACATGAAGACTGGAAGTGAGCAGGCATGTATTTTCGTGATTATGGTAGAATATTTCTTAAAAGACAAATGCATTAATCCTAAATATAGTAATAAAAAGAAGGATTGACTTTGTCATAAAATATAACAGTAAGAAACTGAATTGGCAAGTCGGAAACTTGGAGAAAATTCGTACGAAAATATATAAAGGACTTCTACAAAGCAATCATAAAAAGACAGCCCAATTCAACAATTGGCAAATGAGTTTAAAGATACTAAGGGAAGATGTCTAGTTCCTCTCACAGAACACATCATTAATCATTAGAGAAATACAAACTGAAATCATGATGAGATGCCATTTTTTACTTACTAGAATGAATGGCTAATATCAAAAATATTATTCACAATGCTGAGAAGAAATTAACACAACTGGAATTCTCACATATTACTGATGACCATGTAAATGGCACAATAATTTAAAGACATCTTTGGCATTTTCTTCTAAAATTATTTCTCCACACGATGAAACAATTCCACTTTGAGATATTTAACATATATCCACAAAAAGACTCATAGATAATTCCCATAGCAACCTTATGTTAATTGTCCCAGTCTGGTAACTACTCAAATATACATCAACAGGATAAACATATTGCAGTGTATTTGTACAATAAAATGCCTATTGGCAATAAATTGGAGTAAAATAATGATACATTTAACAATACAGTAAAATCACTAAAATATTATTTTGTATAAAAATAAGCAAACAGAAAAGGCTACTATCTGCATGATTCCATTCCATAAAGAACAAGAACAAGCAAAAATAATGAAATAAAATGAAATCAGAACGTGGTTACTTCTTGGAATTGGGGGCATTTATTTAAAACAAATAAGAAGAAACTGCATGGTGAGAGAGATGTTCTACATCTTGATTGGGGTGAAGGGTACATGTTGATTGTTGCCACCCATAAGCAACAATCCCGTGGTAATTTATCGGCGGTGGACTGGAACTGAACTACTTCTATTATCTTTATCTGGGCTACTTCCTTGCTTGTTTACTTGTTTGCTTGTTTGTTTATAGTTTATAGAAGAAGAGAGGTTTTGCTTACTTTTAGTTTTAGAGGAAGAGAGGCTTTGAGAGGAAGAAAGACTTTGCTTAAGAGGAAGAAAGACTTTGCTTAGAGGAATAGAGACTTTGCTTAGGGGAAGAAAGACTTTGCTTAATTTTAGAGGTACTACTTCTTAGAGTTCTGCTGCTTCTTCTTAGAGGTGTGTCCTGCAACTTGCATCCTAAAGGTGCATGCTACAGGTGCTTTCTATCAGAGGTGCTTCTTAGTGGTGTGTCCTGTGACCTGCAACCTAGAGTTGTCTGCTTAGTCCTGTGATCTGGGATCTGTGACCTGTGACCCCCACATTCTACGATATCTTCCCAGGCGAAGAGAATGTCTTATATACCTAAGGCAGCCAATCACCTTAGGATTAAGTAGCACGGTTGGAGCATGCACCACGGTACCAATCAAGAAAGAATGAGTAACATCTGTTGACCACTAGCGCAGAGGAGACTCGCCGTGTTAACACTAATCATGCACCACCTCTTGGCTTAACGCCAGCCACCATCCTAAGGCTCTCTGTGTTGATAATTATAAAAACTTATCACACTGAACATTGAAGAAATTACATATGCAAATTATATAGCAGCAATTCACAATACTACCTCTCAAGAGAAAATATTTATCTAGACTCGGTTTCTTTTAGAATAAATTTTAAGGAAACACAAAGTTGAAAAACATACGAGCTTCTCTATACCTCATGTCTTTGTTTTGTCAACTTTTTCTCCTTGTTTATATCTCAGAACCTCCAGGGACACCAATAATTGCACATAAAATTCTGCAATGTGACATGCCTTTCCACCTTTGTACCAGTACTCATGCTGCTCCCTTCATCTGGATTTTCCTCCATCTCCAACTTCTCTTAAATAAGTTTTTCTTATCCTTCAAAACATAACACATGTTTCTTTATGTCTGAAAAGTTTTCCCCAAACTTGTCAGGTCACATTAGCTGACCCTACTGTGTGCTTCCAAGCACACTGTGCATTCCTTTCACAGCACTGTTTGCTATTTTCTGATTGTCTATTTGATAGCCTAAAAAGAGGTAAGTCTGACTTAATTAGTAAGCAAAAAAATAAATAAATAAAAATCTGTTTTACATTTGTTGCTTCAAACATCTGATCTATTTCTAGAAAATATCAGTAGTGTTTTAATAGAAACCCTACGAAATCTATTTTATTTATATAAATTATTTATTTGGAACTAGCTTATATACAAATAAAGGTGATGTCATTATTAATGCTTATGATATGGCAAATATTAGCAGTTACTGAGGGATTGCTATTTGACAGATACCAATCAATATAAATTTAATTTATTGTAGAAAACAGAGGCAGTAATGACTATTATTCAACAGATGAGGAAACTGAAAACAAGAACGAAACATGAACAAATGCTGGAATTTGGTAATTTAAACAAAATAATGAGACGATATTTTTTTTTTCATAGAAAATTAAGAATGAAAATAAATCCAGGTGGGAAATTTTAAATTAGTTGATCTGGACCAACTTCTGAAAGAAAATAATAACCAAATGAGTAGATTTTCTATTTTCTACATATACTGAAAAGTTAATGAATAATCACAGTTTAACCTCCATTCCAAGCAGATTTCTGGGTGTCCATCTGTCTCATTGGTTAATTAAATGAATTTACAACTCTTTCTTGACTAATACATGTCCTGTTATGCACTGCATCACTACATGTACTCATTACCATAAAATAATGTCATGCCAAGTTTGTCTAAAAGCATGTTTATCAACAACAAAAAATTCCCCAGAATTACTTGCCAGCAACCATCAATGTAAAATTAAAATAGCACTAACATATCCCAGTAATATGTTTAACTTTACCATATCAAATGCTATACTCCACATCCTAAAATGTTTTTCTTGAACTCAAAGGGTCAGAAACATGATTAACAGCACACATTTGTTTTCAAATACAATGGAGTATGCACACACATTTCTTCCTTTGGTCAAATTTGTGTGACTTCTTTTTTAATTATTGCTTTTATGTAAATCAGAGTTCAAAAACTTGCATTAACTCAAATGATACTCTCCAAATGGTATCTGAACTAACTTTATTCTGTGTTCCTCTCATATTTGTTAATTCAACCAATATTCATTGAGTTCTTCTAATGACTTAAGTGAGGGTAATAAATGTGAACAAGAGCTCATGGAGTATACATATAATGAAGGTGTTAAGCACAATATGGGTAAAACACTTTTAAAATTATCATAATTGTTTTGGGCAAGGGAACTCAAAGAACTGAGAAAAAAATATTCATTTAAAGTCATCACAAGCCAAATAACCTCACCCTACTTCTCCTCTAACTGCAGAGCTATCCTAGAAGATTCCTATATACCCTACATGTGTAACTGTGGCACTTGGGAAATTATTAAAATCCACTGGAAAAGATAAGAAGCACCAATGGGCTGAAATTTAATTTCTGCTTAGTTGATATTTAAATCCAACCTCACAGTTTAAATATGTTACATATTTTTATGACTATACCTAAAACTTTGAGGGACTGAAAACCTTTGTCATGCATTTAATGGGGATTTTAAAATAAGGATAATATCCCACTTATTTTTGATTCCCCACTTTAAAAAATTAGTGATGCATGGCTGGAACCTGATATTCACATAATTAAAATATTTTATTTTCTTAATTTAAAAACATAATTAGAGAACTTGTGTTTATTTTTATTTTTATTTTAATTAAAAGTGTTATTTCTTTTAAATCTGTAAAACACAAGAAAGGACAAAAATTAATGCACTAAGTAGCCAACAAACTCTTCTTAAACAAATGTTCAAGTCTCTTTCTTGAAAAGGCTTCAGTCCTACATCATCATTAGTCCCTTCTTTGTGTGGAATATGTTTTACTGAAGCCACCAATTATTTCCCTTCTTCCCCAAATATTCATATCTTCCTTTATGGTTTAAAAGTGAATTAAATTAAACAGAAGCTTAAGGAATGTTCTGTGCCTTATACTACATTTTTTTCTTAAAAGATTCAAGACAGGCCATATATGAACATTAACTTAAATTATGTAATCATCCTACCTGGGTATACAAAAAACCCTAGTATTCAAAAGCACTGCAATTCCACAATGTTGATCTTCCAGATTTGTAATCTTGCATTCATGGCTACCTTCCAGAGAGACATTAATAACTCAGGGAGTTATGCTATCATTTCCTTCTGACTCAGGCTTTATCATAAGAAGCATGTATTTCACTGACTTCCTCTTGCAAGTTTCATACTTGATTCATATTTGGAGATAGTTCTTTGTTTATTGCTTATAAGACATGGCAAGATTCCTTTATTCTTTATTCTTCACAACTAAAAACAAAAGCCACTTCACTTTTAGAATGGTGATGCTATCCTAAGGGATATGTTGTCTGTAAGTGGAAACTTCTTAGAATGCTTGGCTAGACATTAGAGAAAGCTACATGCAGATCTGTGTTATGAACGCTGTGCCTTATGATAAAGTTCCAGCTGTGTTGTTTTTTTCTTTTAAATCAGTTAAATATAGCTGTCTTTGTGTTTCTGACTTTTTGAGTCGTCAAGGGCTATAATTTGCAGTTTCAGATTAGCTTTTAATGTGTTTAATTTAGTTAGTAATCTAAATTCCTATTGGAGTTTTCAATAACAGTGCAATGACGGGGTCACAGAACACATCTCCACTTAGCCTCCATCTAAGAGGTTTTTGAAGAAATGGCTTGAAAATTAATACCTAGACTAATAACCATGATGTGGCTATACATACACTTTCTATTAATGCAGTTTGACAGCGTTTTACTGTTTCTGTGATTACTTGTGACAAATATAGCCATATATTTAAAATAAAAATGATATTTCAGGGATAAGAAATCAATATCCGAGAATCTTGTGTCTAGAATTCATCTTATATTTTTAGTTGAAATCAGAAAATGTGACAGTTGTTTCACTTCCTTTAATACATAAACATATTCATTTTTTATAATATGGGACAGGTTTTTATATGTTTTCATATACTTTAAAGCCTATTACTATAATGTTTTCTTACTTCACAATTATTTTAGAATTAAAGAAAAATACTGTATAGCATTACTAGAAATCCTTAATTTCAGATGTAATTTTGGTAGTACTTTATTTTTTCAAACTTTAAAAGTAATTTTAATATTTCTCGTAACCATGTCTGTGTGTTCCATATTATAATATCTTATATAGAGAGACAGATTTGCTTAATGTGATAAGTTGGATCACAATCTTCAAGATCAAGTAAATAGGTTCAAATTTGGGCTCTGGCTCTTTCTACTAATTGTTACTTAATGTCTCTAAGCCTGCACATTGTTTACTTGTAAAGGTTGAAATTTTAGATAATGTTGTACTCATGTGGTATTCATGGTTATGTTTTTTCTGTATTACAGTATATAATGTAGATAAACACATATGTAATACATGCAATAGTTTTGACTAGGAATTCTGCATATACCTTGTTAGATGCATGACCTTGAACACGTCAAGCACTCTGAGTCTTACTATATTCTGTAAAGCAGGAAAAAGGGTCTACCTTGCCATGCTTTACAGATAATGGGAGGAAAATAAGTTGCACCAATAGTAGAACATAGCAGATATTCACTCAGAGAACGTATTTTCACAAAGCATTAATTGTATGCTTTTCCCTAACAATAACCAACTTTGAACTCCAAGAGTTCAAGTACCTCTGGTCCACTCTGCATAGGAAGCAATCATATTCTCTTTGTGACTAAATGATCATTTCACTGTATTGGTTTCATAACTTATTGGAGTCTTATTCCAAATTTCTCACATCTAGCACCAAACTGAGTTATAATAGGTGTTCAGTTAAACCCTCTTTTTATACTAACCCCAATAAGCACTAACTTTCCAATAAGGAAGTAAAGTGTTAAAATGTTTTGCTTTGATTTGGGGAATATATAATTATGCAAGCAACCCCAAGGCCATCCTCAGGCTCAATTTCCCAGAAAGAATGATAGTACTCAGAAAAATCATTATGCTTGTGGTCATGGTACATTACAAAGAAAGGAAACAGATTAATTCAACAAAGGAAAAGGCACATGTGGAAAGATTGGAAGAAATTAAGTACAAGATTTCAAGGATGTCCTCTTCCTACAGAGTCACACATGGGCACGCTCCATTCTCTCAGCAACAATATGTGAAAAGTTGTGTGAAGTGTTGCCAGTCACAAGTCACCCTAGCTTTGGAGCTCAGGTTTTATCAGTAGTCAGTCTCTTAGGCATGAAGTCTTTACAATATTGGCCTTAGCTACCCCCTCATGCACTCAGAGCTCACTTTCCAAGTCCTTCCCTGCCCCTTCCCCTGGGGAAAACCAAATGTTTACCATAAATCAAGTATTTAGTCTTATGTACAGTGTGGTCTAAGGTCTCAGTAATATGAAATCACTCTTCTTTGACTGACTATTGTAAGAGCTGTATGGTTACCCTCTCTGAGTATATCCAGTCCATCCAAAAAGACAAGCTTTATCTCTGAAAGTGCAGGGTTTGGACATTCCAGGACTGCTGAGTTAACACTTTCTTGCCCAGTAATACAGCCATATAGTGGGAAATTTACAATTACATATAGGAGACGTTAAAACTACATTCTCCACCATTTCCTAGTCCACTCAATTTCCCCAAATGTAGTAAAAATAATCTTAGTTTCTGATGTTTCCCTGAACATAGCAAAAATCATGTTAGTTTTAAAGATGTTATGTATGCATGTGTCTTTATGAAATACTACTCAAGACACTTTCTGGTATTTTATTTTAATTAACAGGATATCTTAGAGAGCTTTCCATATCTGCCCATAAATAATCTGTTATTTTATTTGAGTATACAACTCCACTTTGTGATTACACCATAAGTGACTTAACCCATTATCTATCTATATATATTGAGTTTTCAATATTTTGCTTTAGAAACAGTGATTCAGTGACATGCTATATGTACAACATTTTGAAAACCTGCTAAATTTTGAAAATTAAACATTTTGAAATTCTCCTATAGAATTTCTGAGTCAATTTTTTTTGGATATTTCCAAATGAAACTTTACTAGTATTATTAAGTTATACTCAACTAGATTATTATTATAACATTAAATCACAGGTTACAATGATAGTTTAATTCTGAATTTTTAATGTTAGCAATATTGCAAAGAGCAAATTTAAAACACCAAATTTCAAACTGAGGTGAGCAAACTTTATGAAATACAATTTAATATAATAATAAATATAGAAGAATATATGTAGGGACAATACTTGGACCTGTTTTGGTTTTTGTGTATTGAAGTCTATACATTTTTCTACATCAGAAAATGAGGGCATTTTTGCAAACGGTTTTGTAATTGAGTCTTCAAAGATTGATCTCTTACTTGTCTGGGATATGAGCAAATAATATGGTAACAGTTGTGTTTGGTCAGATGACTGGAATAAATTAATATGAACTGTAGATCTGACCATTAGCCTGATTGTTGGGATTACTGAAATTGTAGCTTCATAAAATTTTACAGTTTCCTGTTAGAAGAGCCTTTGCCCATTTTTCTGTAAATGAAGCTGGGGTAAGGTTGGGGAATACTATTTTAAATATAGCAGAATCACTTTTCCAACTAATTTTAGCTAGTGTAGGAAGAAAGCATTTGAGAAAGATAAGTTCATGCTATCTTCATTTTGATGACATACTTGGCCATTTTGTGTGGTCCTATGGTTTTGGTAATGACAATAGGTTCTTAGTTTTTCCTTGTCATTGTCATTTCTGACACAAGAAGAAGACATCAGCATTTTAATATCATGTATATATTTTCAGTGATTTCGGCTAAGCTAAATTGCCAGCAGGCTACATTATTGTAATTCTCTCTTTGCAAGTCTCACAGCTGCAAGGTTCTTGTTCATGACAAGTTGCATGAACATATTTCTCCTTGTTGGAGCTTCCTCTAGACTGGCTGGCTACCTGTGGCACATTTTATGAATCCTAAAAGAAATCATTTTGAGGCTTTTATACTTGAAAATTTTCTATTCTGGTGATTTGTATGTATGTATCAAATCTTTTGTCCCTTATGTAGACTCAGGTTTTAGAATTCTAGAGCGCTTATCAATAGCAAGTATTTTAGTTTTAGTTACTTTTATCAGAAAGAAGAAAAAACAAATTTTCACATCTCAGAGCTAGATATCAATTAATTGATGATCAAATTAATTATTTTAATAATCAATATAAATAATCAGATTAATTATTTTGGTTCTTTACTTTTTTTAATTAAGGGATGTGGGGTAGTTTCTTACAAGTTGTAGATAGCAACATGTTATTGATCAGGTAAGAGTAGTAAGTAACTTGGAATATTTGCTTTGACCCCACATATCATTTTATTTTTCATGTTTTTTTTTTACTGAAATTTTGCTGAATGCAAGAAACAAAATTGGGATGAATGACATTTTTCTCTTCAAATCACAGAGGAGAAAAACAACTATTAAAATCCTTCATTTAAATGTTAGTTTTTAGGAATACTGAATAAAGGTCTGTATCTCACCTGAGTATCAGCAAATGGACTTTCTCTTAATACAAAGGGAAGACAATTCTTTCTATATAGTGTCATTTTCTTTACCACAGTACTCATATTCAAAACACATGTTTTCTCTTCTGCCAAAGCATTCCTTCTCTCAGTGGCAGATTTACTCACCAGGTTTGTTTTATCTGCCTGTTTTGACATTGTTTGGAAGCTTTTAGAGGTCTCCCATCTTCATTATAATCTGGGGAACATTTTTCTTATTTTAAAAAATGGTGGCAATAATATTCATCCTTTTTTTTATGAAGAAATAACATAAGTACATAAAAATACTAAGCACATAGCAAGCATTTGTAAAATATGTATGCCCTTGCTCTATAAGGGCAAATTAAATCAAAACATAATTTTAGTGATGGCATCCATATCACATTTTTTCCAATATTCTAGTTAACACTGAGTTAGTTCCAGTGTTGATCAGAGGCTGCAGC
This sequence comes from Sciurus carolinensis, assembly GCF_902686445.1. Lineage (NCBI taxonomy): Eukaryota > Metazoa > Chordata > Mammalia > Rodentia > Sciuridae > Sciurus > Sciurus carolinensis. Next base: position 49,453,736 of record NC_062217.1, on the reverse strand, counting down.
CTCACTTTCTGAGGTAAGAACTTATTTAACATCTCTCCTGCTGAGGCAATTAGTAGTAATCATACAAGAAGCTTGGCATTTAAGACAAGCTAAAAATCCAGAAAATTCTCTCCTATTTGGAAAAAGGACTCATAGACTAGTAGGACTCATTTGTTATGAAGAAAAATTTCTTCCACTGATGGCCTGAAGAACTTTGGTGATTTTTTTGAGAAATGAGGTTAACTTTGTTCTTTAATGATTTTCTCTTCTAAATTCTTCAGTGCTTACATAATACAAGTTTCTCTAAAGATCAGAATGGTAGAGTAATATGGATATATAAAGCTTTGATAAAAATAGCCATTCAGATAAAAAATTTAAAGGCTAAAGGAATACTATAGTTTGCAAATTATAAAGTAAAAAACTTATATCTTGGTACATTTAAGTTTCCCTTCCTTTTTGATAATATATAACATGGCATAAATCATATGTGCATTTAAAATATAATTAATAGCAATAATAAATATTAACAATTAAATTAATTTGAAAAAAGTGATTGCTCTACCCACTAAGTGTGGTGTAGCCATATACTGGATTTGAGATGAGGGGATGAGAAGACTGTTAGTTAATAGAGAAAATGGAGGTTGACACCTCATAAGCTAAACTTTCATCACATACCAACCACTACATAGGAAACATGCCTTAGAACACTTCCTTAATTATTTCAGTACATTTATGAGGTAGGTATAATTATCTATTTCTAGTGAAAAATCATTAAGTAAATTCTCCAGATTTCACAGCAAGTAAATTCCAAAGACAGTGTTTAATTAAAATAGGTCCTCTTCTTAGGGAATTTACTGAGAAAATTTAAGTTTAAATTGTAAATTTTTTCTCTGTCCCTTTGAAATGAATATAAATCTTCTCCCAGTCTCTTGCTCAATACCTGGGAACCATCTCCAGGAAATGTATACCTCAAAAGAGCAAGCAGTCTTCCTGCACCTATGGGAAGAAAGTAGAAGAATAGCCTGGGTCAAACGGAGGAGTCTCATTTAGGATGGAAACTAACTTGCGAATAGAGATGGCCTAATAATAGAGAAAATTTACAAATATATAAATAATTCAGTGTACTCAACATATCCTATCAATCAACCTCCCTCCTAACATCCACTGACTTTTTCACAAGCTTGCCCAGTGCTTAAAACCCTCCCACTTTTTGTTTCATTAAAGTTGAGTTCAGACTCTCTCTTTTATTGCCAGTCTTGAATAAAATCTCCCTTGCCTATACAACTTTAGTTAAAGTTTCCTTTGATAATAGGAAAGGAAAATTTTGGCAAAATAATTTTAAGAGACACCATATTCTCTGGAGAGAGAAACTGTGGAGCTAATTTTGCATCCTGTTCCTTCTGTAGTGTCCCACTCAAATCTCTGCTCCATGAAACAGAGCCTGATTTACCTCAACACAGATAATTACTATGTCCTTGATGTGTTGTTATGCTCCACTTACAGCACCCAGAGTCTATGAGCTGTGACTTTCCCGTCAATGGGGCAAACTGTTATGATACTAACAGGGTCTTATATGTTATAAGATGGCGAAGAATTGTTTGAGATGTCTTATACCACTCCTCCTTAAACCCAGTTTAGTACAACAAAAGTACTAAACAGGTGAAGAAGAGTCGCTAAATTCACTACAACAGAATTTAAAGAAATACACTTCTCTGTGAGACCTTAGGATAGTGTGGATGAACTGAGACACAGGCCATTACCAAAGACAGAGAGAACTCTGAGTCACCCTGTGTAAGATGTGGCCTTTAGGGCACAATGCAGTGTGTGTAAAGCTACTCAACTGTTTTTTTCCAGAAACATGGGAAGGTAATATTAAAAGAATTGTTAGAAGATCTGCAAATTCTTCAAGTATAGAATCTTATAAGTATGTTCCTTCATTGGATTTCTGCTCTGCATTCAGGGTTTTCTGTTCTACAAAAAGCCTACATAAGTGTGAGAGGAAGAACTTTAGAAAGATGGTGTGTAGTTAGTCTGGTAGGAAACGGGGCAGAAACTCATCTGGGAGTGACAAGATTCCAAGAAAAGAGACCAAGGCCGTCAAGGTCAGATGAGACTGAGAGCTCTGGGTTTGTTGTGATTGCATAAGAGGACTTGAGTTCAATACCATTTACTAAGTGTCAGATGGACTTAGGAGAATGGACTGGTTTTGTCCTATGTCATTAGGACCTGGTTAGCCTCCAGTTATACATGATTACAACCAAGAACTACCAGACTTATTCTTTCTAGTCAAATACACTGCAAAGTAAGAGGAAGAAATAATGAGTAGAAAGCATGAGAGAGCAAATTATTTTCATTTTCCTCCACTCTACAAGGGAGATGGATCCATACTCTGGTCTTTGTTGGGTGAATGCATGAGTCTAAACTGGGACTGATATATACATAAATATTTATGTATATATATTTACATACATATATAATATTTTGGGGGAGGGGCATGGATTGAACCCAGGGCACTTAACCACTGAGCCACACTCCAGTTCTTTTTATTTTTTTTATTTTGAGACATGGTCTTGCTAAGCTGCTTAGAGCTTCACTAAGTTGCTGAGGCTGGCTTTGAACTTGCAATCCTCTTGCCTCAGCCTCCCGAGACTGGACTGCACCACTGCACCCTACGGGACTGATATTTTTAAGTGGGCATAGTTGAGTCCTGGAGATAAACTTATGACTTCTTGAATAATCAAAAGTACATGATAGTTTGTAAAACTAGATTGAGATATTTTAGTGAGCCTTCTATCCAAGGAAATTACATTATATATGTCGACCTGTTGAGATCTCACAGCTGCTACATTAATTTTTATCACCTGCATTTACAATGTTCCTTTTGAGGTAGGATAGAAGAAATTAGATAGGTAAAATGGAGAGAAAAGGAAGGACCGAGAAAATGTAAATGAAAGCCTCATACCTTTGAAACCAAAGTTGGAGCTGAAACTCCATTCTGCTTCTGTTGGCATGTGGAATCTGTGTAAGCTGCAGACTTCTGCAGCCAAGAAAGCCTGTTGTTTTAGTGATAGAAGCTAATCACAGCAGGAGATGCCTACAGCATCAGCTCTGAGGCTCACAGGCAGCAAAGCCTGATTCTTCTCCACTACCATTGAGAAGGTTGTTGCAGCTCTAAATGGGGGCCATGCCCTCCAGTGTTGCTCTAGACTCCTGCAGCTCACTGGCAACTCTTTCCAGGTTTTTGTCTGGCAAATCCAAAGAACAAAATTCAAGGAACAACAGAAGCCCAGAGTGAAAGGAGTAGAATTTACTCTAGTGTGAGGAACCGAAACTGAACTCCTGCAGAGGTAAGAGGGGACCCCCTAGGGAATGCTTCCTGAGTGTGCAAGTCTAGGGAGTTATGTAGCATTTGGGTCAAAACTATTGGTCCAAATTGATACTAATCAGGGATTGGAAAAGGCTAAGGCTATGGGCTAATCTTTGAGTCTGAACTTCCTTTCAGGTCTACCCCACTTCCATTTTATCACTGCTCTCTTGTAAGGAAGCAGGAGGTCGAGGCTGGGGAATCATGAATGCTCAGGGTTTCTGGTCTGCTGTGCTGTGTAAAACAGGTGTCCAGCTACCAGGGTGACCCTTGATGCACCCCAGCTTGCCTCAGCCCTGGCTTGTCAAGTAGGCCTGGCGGGCTCCATGTGCTAGTGGCACTCCAGACAGCTTGGGTGGCTGCTCCACAGCTTCAGGACAAGGGCTTGGTTTCACCTTCGTTCCCAAAACTAGTTCTCCCAGGCCTGCCACTCCCAAATTTCTAGGACATCTACAAATCTTCACTCACAATCTAAAGTTACTGGAAATGTGCCCACTTAAGAAACTTTCCCTATGTATTATTAATTAGCCTGTTTGTACATGTATTTTTAAGGTAGACTGAACAAAGACCTGTAATATAAAGAGTACTTTCCCAACATTATCTATAGATCAGATCGAAATAGAAAAGATGTCAACATAAGAATCTTTTGAGAATTCCCAGACAACCATAAACTAGTTTGTGATCACCAGACTGATGTCTTCCCTACATAACCTTTCTATACCTTTGCCTCACCAAGTTTCATTTAAGAAAAGAAGCTGAGAATACCCCAAACCATCTCTAACTCTTGAGATGGAGCACATTTACCCTTGAATGCATGTTCTTTGCTTTCCTAAGTAAATCTGTGTGTCTGGTTTTCTGATACATGCTGAAATTCTTTTCCATCATGTCCAACAAGGACATTGTAGTCCTGAGTTGAAGTCCCCCTCTCCAGGTCTTCCTAAGACCACCCCATTTGGCACTTTTACATAGTGGGCATTTAATAAATTCTTTTTGAATGAACTACTTGAGATACCAAATGTGTAATCATTGTCCCAGTTATAGGACAGTACAAGAGGAACTGGTACTTCCTTGTATGAAGTGTCCATCTACTGGTGGGTAGTACTGGAATAATTGTTTTAATGGGGTTACATCATGTGTGAATCTCTTGGTCTTACAACTACTGAGTCTTGGGTAGGAAAAAAACAGGTAGACATTCAAACAAAGATACCAATACAGAAACTGCTGCTGAATGCAAATGATCAATTTGAATAAAGGTAAATTCAGTCTCTTCCTCAAGAGATGTCCCAGAAAAAGATGAATTGAAGGTCAACCCTGCCGCAAAAATAGCAATTGACTCACCCAGACCATCTCTCAGGAAAGATGCTTTCTTCGCTGAATATTTGAATATATGAATGTTCACACATTGAGGATATTTTGTGAGCCTTCTAATAAATTATTTTACCCACATGAGCATTCATTATATAGGAAGTTACTGTATATATACAAATCTTAAGGAAATAGAAACAAAAAGGGCATCCAGAACCCTCATTTATTTTTTAAAACAGTTTTATTGGTTCACCTGGTGAAACAATGGACCTTGAAGTCACATCCCTTAATCCTGAATGTATCAATAAAAAATTGCCACAGTTCCGAGCCCTGCTTGAGTTTGTCCTTCATCTATAAAATAAGTATATAAATGCACTTCTACTTCACCAGGGTGCTGTGAGGAATAACTAATAAAAATGACTGGAGCACACCTTTGTTAAAATGGAAGCTCTACATAAATGCTAAATAAGATCAAGGGTCATAAACATACAATCAGGGGTGTATTCATTACAGACAGCAATACATTGGAATAAATAAAAGATAAAAGGCACATCCCCTCACATGGAATCATATATCCCTCAGTACTTAGACAACTCTTAATCATTTTTGAGGCAGGGAGACTTCAGAGAGCAAGAGATTGATATTAACTCCTTTTGAAAGATAGTTACTTATAAGTAAAAAAAATTTCATATCTTACTAACTACTAATTATGTCCTACTAGAAGCCAGAATAAAAACTCGGAACTACTGAATTTGGTTTTGATTACTGTTAACTAAATGAAATTGTCTAGGATGTGTTTATTTTCTTTGCCACAATAAAGTTAGCAGGATTTTGTTTTGTGTCTGTACAGAGAGCAAAATAAAATTATTCATTATTACTATAGAATCTGTTATATGTAAAAATATGAATATTTTCATAAGTTAAGGATGGGCTTTGTTATGATATCCTACTAAGGAAGCCCCCTTAATTGCCTTTTCATCTTTTAAATTCACTTTTGGAAAAATATAAACCATCTATAATTTAGTCACCACCAGTAGAACTCTTTCTTAAGAAAATTTATATTCAGAGAAAATGTGTGCCACAGTTAGGAATCTCTGCTGACTGATGACAAAGTGACTTTCATATACTCATGTGCTGTAAGAACAAGAATGATGCAGGAGCATCCACCTACACTGAATGCGCATTCCTTGTCCCTAGTCAGCGATACTCCATTATCCACTTGAAGGTAGACTTCCCATCAACTCTTGTTAAGAGAAGGGTATGAAGAAGAGTCGAAGTTGTGTGTCTGTCTGGAGAGAGAAACTGGGAAGGAATACTCAGCACTTGATCCCTCAAATGGTCCTCTATGAGCTAGGAGTATAGCTCAGGCAGAACATGCTTACCTCCCCAGCACCGTAAAAAACAAGTGAACAAAGAACAACTACAAACATCAGTCTTCTAAGGAAATCCTAACAAAGAACTACTCTTACTGCCACTGCACATGTGAGCCCCATATTCCCACAATGACCTCATGTCTCTTGTCTGAGCATTTTAAGATCTCAAATGACTTCACAAACCTCATCGTCATTCTTCCACCACTACTCAGATATTAGAAAGTGAACCTTCTACCTTTCCTCTATTTTTTTTTTTTAAACAGGAAAAGTTTCTTTAAAACCTCTTTACTAGAAATGGCCAACCTGTTCAAAAATAGCTCTACTGACAGCTTCACGCCTTTTCAGAACTGAACTTAAGCTGTGTCTTCTCCCTTTTTCTTTTAAGGCCCTGAAATAATTGGAAGAATATTTTTATTACACATCTGTCTGGAAAAGGAAGGCTGGGATACTATGAGAAGGGCCATTCTTTCTTGTGGTATTTTTGGCTGTGACTCGGGGTGGGATGTTTGATATGCCCTGAGAAAGACGGCCCTCATTAGATTTCTGGTCCATTTGCACAGGCACCAGAAGACTCAAAGGGGAAAGATCAGGATCTCATCAGAAATCTAAAAAATTTTTGTCTTTTGACTTCTGGCACTCACTTATTCTTATACTAGCAGCTTTCCCCCCTTTTTTCCCTAGTCTTCTTTATTCTTTCTTTTTGTTCCCTTTACTCTTTTTTTAGACCAAACCTCTTAGTTGTCTAGCCACATGCCCAGAACCGCTTGCCACTTTGTAACAATATTAATAACCCATGCTTATGCAGGATGATTCCCTATGGTGCTCTGAGAATTTCACAGATGCCACCTTGTTAAAATGGTAACTTCCGTGATGGATCAGCACACATATTCTCCAATCTCCAGGACATTTTAGATGAAAAACTGAGAGCTTCAAAAATTTGCACATGTTGGTTCTCATCAATATTATGGTTGGTTTACTGTGCAAGGGTCTGACACCACAAAGAAACCAAGATTTAAATACGACCTTGTTACCTATAGTAGTCTCATTTTAAAAGTACGTCATTTGTTTGAACAGAATTTCATGATACTTTGCCTGATGGTAATTAGAAACATTGGTTTCTACTCATTAATCATAATCTAAAACTAGTGAGTATAAGTTTGACTTGATCAATCTCTGTTTTGTTCTCAGTGGCTACAAGTACATGTATATAAGTATATAAGTATAGGTCAATAATAATTTAAAAGGGTATCAGCTAATGCACATGCAGATGTAAATTATTAACCTTGAGGTTTAAAAAGTAAGATAAAAATATTAGCAAATAGTATTTATTTTAGGTGATGAATTTACTTTGGTATCATTTCTCGGTAACTATTGCTTAGATAAAGATTTTTCTTTGAGGATATAAAAATGATCAAACAGTTAAATTGATATAAAATGTTAAAAGAGTTGAGCCATACAACTCATATTTAAATGCACATCACAATTTCAAAAGAAATATTAAGAACCAGAAGTTGATGTATATTACATTTGTATTTAGTATATTTCTGTTAATGTTTTCTCTTTTGATCCATTAATGTCCCCTATCATCTTCTTGGTCCCACACCTTCATTATAAAAATCTATACACAAGAATCAAGAGATCGAACTTTGGAGTATCATCTACCATCCTTTGAATCCATTTCTTCTCATTAGTTGTTGTTGGTAATTAAAAATGAAATCTCTTTTAGCCTTGGTTTCCTCCTTGGTAAAAATACAACGAAAATGACATAGAGTTGTTCTGTGGACTAAGAATCTATAAACAAGATTAAACCTCTATCTCTCACCCTGCACAAAACTGAACTCAAAGTAGATCAAGGGCCTAGGAATTAGACCAGAGACCCTGTGCCTAATAGAAGAAAAAGTAGATCCAAATCTTCACCATGTTGGTCTAGGATATGACTTCCTTAACAAGATCCCTAAAGCACAAGAAGTAAAATCAAGAATCAATAAATGAGATGGATTCAAACTAAAAATCGTCTTAGCAGCAAAGGAAATAATCAATAACATAGAAAGAGAGTCTACAGAATGGGAGAAACTCTTTACCACATGCATCTCAGAGAAAGCACTAATCTCCAAGATATAGAAAGAACACAAAAAAACTTAATATCAAAAGAACAAATAACCCAGTCAATAAATGGGTTAAAGAACAGAACAGATACTTCACAGAAGAAATACAATTAATCAACAAACATATGAAAAAATGTTCAACATCTCTAACAATTAGAGAAATGCAAATCAAAACTACTCTAAGATTTCATCTCACACCAGTTAGAATGGCAATTATCAAGAATACAGGCAACAATAAATGTTGGTGAGGATTTAGAGGAAAAGATACACTTATACATTGCTGGTGGGATTGTGAATTTGCAAATTGGCGTAATCATTATGGAAAGTGGTATGGAGATTCCTCAGAAAATTTGGAATGGAACCACCATTTGACCTAGCTATCCCACTCCTCAGTGTATAACCAAGGGACTTAAAATCAGTATAATACAGTGACATGCCATATCAATGTTTATAGCAGCTCAACTCACAAATAGCTAAACTATGGAGCCAACCTAGGTGTCCTTCAACAGATGAATGGATAAAGAAAATGTGGTATATATACACAAAGGAGTATTACTCAACATTAAGGAAAAATGAAATTATGACATTTGCCAATAATGGATGGAACTGGAGAATATCATGCTAAGCAAAACAAGACAATCCCAAATAACCAAAGGCTGAATATTTTCTCTGATATGCAGATGCTAATTCACAATAAGGTGAGGGTGGGGCTAGGGAAAAATAGAGTTACTTTGGACTAGGTAGAGGAAAGTGAAGGGAGGGGATAGGACCTGGGGGTAGGAAGGATAGTAGAATGAATCAAGCATTATTACCCTATGTACATATATGATTACAGAATCAGTGTGATTCTACATCATATACAACCAGGAGAATGAGAAGTTGTACTCCATTTATGTACGATGTGTCAAAATGCATTCTACTGTCACATATAACTAATTAGAGCAACAACAAAAAGAATATATAAACTGCTTGCGTGATGGCACATGCCTGTAATCCCAGCAACTAGGGAGACTGAGGCAAGAGGATCGAAGCCAGCCTCAGCGATCAGCAAGGCACTTAGCAACTCAGCAAGATCCTGCCTCTAAATAAAATATAAAAAGGGGCTGGGGATGTGGATTCGTGGTTAAGTGCCCCTGGGCTTAATCCCAGATACCAAAAAAAGAAAAAAAAGAATATATAAACTGATAGCATTATCAGGTATCAAGTCTATGTTTATAAAGGATAGAAAAAATAGTGAGTGATCTTATTCTTCAGTTACTGTACCTCAGATTCTGACTTGAGCTTTTCTTCACCAGAGAGCATCCATAGCTGTACCCAGCATCTGGTCTTTCCTTCTTTGGATTGTGAAGTTTACTATGACTTCATATTATCTTCATGAGCTGAAATGTTTAATGTCTTTGATGGAAACTACTAGTCTGATAATCCTTGTGAAAGCAAAATTAAAAATACAGATCTTTTCTTCTAAGCAGTTTACCAGTGACAGCATATTTTAACAGAGAAATTCTGATAGCTTATATGGAAAGGCATAGATCTTATAGCTAAAAATAATTTGTTTTTTTTTTTTTTCCTCAGGGACTTATTTATTAAGGTCATACCTGTGTTGTATAAATCTAGTCTAGTTAGAAAACAGAGCTCACATACTTTTTTTTTTTAGCCAAGTATATGTATATAGAAGCTGTTAACTAGGGTTTTCGTCCGTTTGTGCTGCTATAAAATAATTTCTAAGGCTGAGTAATTTGTGAAGAACAAAAATTTATTTCTCACAGTTCTGGGGCCAGGACGTCAAAGATCAAAGTGTGAGTAGGTTGGGTTGTCTGGTGAGGGATGCATTCTCCAGAGGGGAGAAATGCTGTGCTCCTATGGCAGAAGGCATAAGGGCCAGAGGGCTGAGCTGTATGAAGACTCTCTTACAAAGGCCTTCTTCCCTTTCACCAGGGGAGGAGCCCACAGGACTTAATCCCTCTTGAATTCTCTACCTTTTAATATTATCACTGGGCAGCCCCTGAATCTGGGAGGGTGCACTTTCAAATCCATAGTAACTAAGTACTGAAAAACTGAAGTTAAGAAAGAGCAAGGTTTCATAGAGGTGGCAACTGCAGGGTGCAGCTTCCATCCCTGGGGCAGAGAAGAGGCTGCAATTATTGAAACTCAGAAGCTTCAAGGAAGGATTTTGTAAAGCTGAATTTCAGATTGCTCAATAGAAGATGACACTGGGACTTGCTGATATCTCTCAATTCAGAAGAGAGACCCCATGGGGATGTTAGCCATACTTCTTGACTTGTGCTGATGATTCTGAGGGAGTACAGTGAGGCTACTTCTGCAAATGTTGGAAATATTTCAAACTAGATTCCTTTGCTACCAACTGGAATGCATTGCCACTGTCAAACTGAAGACAAGTTGCTGGTTAATATTGGTAGAAGAAGGAAGCAAACCAGATAAAACAAGATCCTTCCTGTCCCCTCTAGTCTTCTGTACATCCTCTGGTGCCCCCAGTTGACAAAGCATGATAGGCAGTCAAATGGAGAAACTGAAATGTGACTGAAAGTTTCAGCCCCATCATCACGGATTTTGAAGAGTAGGTTACAAACTGAGACACTTTCCAACTGAAACAAGTAGTTAGTGGAAGAGTGGATTCTACCACCACACCAGATAGGTAACTCTACTACTGGTAGACACTGGAAGTGACAGCTGAAAAGCCCCATCTCCAACTTCAATTAATTTGTTTTATTTCTTATGTATGAGAAATCCTAGAATTTTCCATTGCCCTACTATTCTGCCCTTCATTTTATGGGCCTCTCTTCTTCCACATAATTTCTAACTTGACTTTTTCTCATTCAGCCTATGTCTAATACCATGGAAGAGTTCAAAACCAGATTTTAATCTCTTACCTGCTGATCATTTTTCAAATCAAGAAGGAAATTCCTGGGGTCAGGAATTACAATTTTAACTTGATCTGACCTTAGTTGGAAGAGATTAAACCTGGATGCAGACCACCACTCAGGAGTCCATGCTCCTGACACTTTGTTTCGCTCTCAGAAAATTTTCATTCAAGATTCTCTTTTCAGTTTTGGCAATTCACATTCTTCCTGATTCTCTCAGCCTGGCCTCCATGCAGTGTCACTGTGTCTGGTTCCATGCTTCTGTGCATTCAGTTCAACTGACTGGCACTGCAGATGGTGACCTGCTTTGTACTGCCTGACAAAAAAATCTCATCATGATAAGTTTTCATCATGACAAAGTATTGGCAACTAGGCAGTTCATACCATAATACACATAGTTGCCATTATCCAGCACTTGTTGGTTAGTTTACATTTTAGAAATGATCTATTGCCCTAATGTTTTATCTATACTCTAAGGCCACTCCATCTTTTATATAAAGACAGGAAGGTAGTGAAGAGCATGACTCTAGTGCTATGGTTCCTGAATTTGAATCCTAGCTATGACATGCACTTACTATGTGACATTTGAATACTCTCTATGCTTCTTTGACCTAATTTATAAAATTCCTACCTCATTGACTTGTTGTGAAGAATAACAGAGTTAAAACATATCAAGTATTTACAACACTAACCAGAATACAGAATACAGTTAATGCTTAAGAAATAGAGCTATTATTTTACTAGTTCCTGAAATATCTTCCAAATCCAAGCAGGTAAATATTTTTGGTTTTAGCATTTACTAGCTATCTGACTTTGTGAAAGTCAATTTTCTTGAGGCATAATTGCTTTACATACTTAAAATGTTCCTCGAAATTGAGATGTTTAACTTATAGGGTTGCTATTAGAATTAAATAATTGTGCAGAGGTGAGAAGTTAATATGCTTGAGCCAGGAATGGAGAATGGTAGAGAAGCAGGTAAAATTCATAACATAATGAATGCTTTTAGAAATCCTTTTTGTGTTTTACACAGACCACTTTCTTAAATTTAACAGAAAATTCTAGAATTTTTAAAAAATCATAGATTGTAATAGTTAAGATTACTAAAATGTCATCCAACCTCAAGTTTTGATTTACACAGGATTGTGAAAAAAATATGAACTTGTCCTTATTAACAGAGTTGTCTGAAGAACAAGGAGTTTTTGAAAGACAGAGAAGGGAAAGAATAAGGAATTCATCTTATGGACGCAGTGTATAGAAGAAAGGACAGAACCCAGAAGGATTACAACTAGCAAGGAAAGCATGTGCTGACCACTCCAAGTCGGTATCAATATACAGGTTTTCTTCTTTCCACTTTCAGGTTCTCTTTACTCAGAGGATTAAAAAGGTTCTAGTATGGGTACCCAATTCCCCGACTGTGTGGGAAGAGCTGAAAACTCGAACCAAGAACCAGGGAGGGCTTTCCTTCTGGCAGGATGAAGCAGGCAGAAACTCACATAGCAAAAAGCAGAATTGTGATAATTAACACTTGCAATAAGTTCTCACAAATTGCCTAGTACTTCCATGTGAAGACATCTCTGGAGTTTCTCAGGATTATCAAGGGACAGGAACATTGAAAAAAAGATTCAAATTTCTGAGATGATAATTTCTGTGAAGAGTGGTGATCTAAATCATGGCCCGTCTGACTCTTGTGACTGGGAGCTGCCTATGCAAAGGTGCAGGTCAAGATGCCCCAGTTATGATGGTAATGCTGGCCAGAGGGGCTACATGCGAAGGTGCTAGGCTCTATCAGTCTAGACTTTTAGTTCAACACCTTCTCCCAGGAATAGAGAATTCTGAGCCAAACAAGATGACCCTAATGTCTTGCCAGTCCTGTGTCCTTCAGATTGCCTGCTTTGTTGAAACTTTCCCACAATTAACCTTTTGTTGATAAAATCTACATAGTAAACTTGCTGAGCTAACCCTGAATCAGTCCCAGGGCATGGCTACCCACCTGGCCCCAGCTTTTTCTCCTGTGTTTGTCTGTTCTTTATCCGCTATCACTCCTGTGCATCTGGTATCCCCTTAATTAACAGCCCAGCCAAGAGAGATGAGAGGACCATGGCAGGTGTCTGTGGTTATTAATTTCAACTTTGTACATTTATACTACCTATGAGTAAATCTTACAATGTTGCAATCATGTATAATAAAACTTTATACTTTATCCAGTATATAGCAAGTGATCAATATCCCTCACTCCAAAAAGCATCATAATAGTCATCAATTTCCATTCAAAATGCTGAATATGCTATATGTATTCTGTTACTAATATGGTTTCCTTGTTTTTAGAATATCTCCACTCAACATCTCATAGATATTTATTATAAGTGCAATTTTCTGGTCAAGAGAAGTTCCCTCATTAGGATCTACTTCCATTCTACTGTACTGCATAATATCTCTGCTCAAAATTTTGTCCATATGCCAGAAACATCACCATTACTTTGGACTTGTTAGTAATGCAAATTCCAGGCACCACACCAATTCTGCTGAAACAGAATCTGCACTTTTACCACAGTCTCCAAGTGATAATCCTCATCATTTTTTGAGAAACCAGAATGCCTCCACAATCTGAGCAGGTCTCCTACAGTCTGGTAAATTGAAACTTACTTGAGAAGAGCCTACATACAGAAAAGCTCCACTGTCTGGTGCATTATAGGGAGGAGATGCTGAACACAACCTGTTAAATTAGATTTAGGACACTTTTGTCACCTGTGTGAAAAGTTGATCATTTGTTGTATCTTTATAAGTTAGATTATATTCATCTATAAATAGTAATATCACAGATAAAATGTTGTGATCAGAAAACTAAAGAAAAAAAATCAGAGACTATTTCCTTCCCTTTCTAACAGTAAAATTCTGTTTGCCTCCTAGAAAATAATATTTGCACCATATTTTTCTAACAAAGAGAAATTAAAGATAGCCATTTTCCCATGTTAATCTTCTTGCCAAGAAAATATTCACTAAATGGTATATTATGCCACATTAGAAAACTGATTTTAAGTTTTTTATATTTCAAATGGAAATCAAGGTCCATATTTTAATTTCACAGAATTTAATTATTTTATTTGTATTCTCAGAGTATTACTTTTTATGGACTCAATATCGCACACATTTTATTTTTATTTATATTCATTCTTCATTGGGTTATATAAGTATCACAGCAATGCAAAACCTCCAGAAGTACAGCTCTTTTTTAACAGGAAGACTGAATTTTCCACTGAAATGGTCTGTCTTGCAAAGTTCTAATCACTATCTTACTGATCCAAAGTGGAATATTTGAATTATTTCTTTCAAAAGTATTGAGTGCTCTGTCCTAATTTGATAACTATTTCAACGAGAGTTCTTAGATATATTGTGAGAAGCAAAATGGGGATCTGGCCAATTGAAAAAGCATGAATGGTTCACATATAGCATCCCCTGTTTGTATGAGATGCTGGGTTCTCCTGGTGTTCACAACACAGAAAAGCTTCACAGGTACAGTGGAGATTTCTTAGGTTTCCCTTGATACACTGAGTATTTTATAAGCCTATTATCTGATAAAATTTAGGTAGAGTTCATGCTTGTACTGTACTCACCTTAATCTCATTACTATTATGCAAAACAAAGGAAATAGGCATTCACACTTCAAATTACTACTCATTTTATATTCTGTAAAAGACAAGCTTACATAAAGATTTCTAAAATAAATTCTGAGCACTAAAATACTTACTTTTATGAAATGTAGAATTAAAACAATAAGAACTTTCACTTTACTGAAAAAAAGGATAATAAACTGTGTTATCATAAGACTTGCAATTCAGTTCTGATCTTCATGGAAAATACACAGTGATTCCAAATTGTGGATCAACATGCTATCATAGATCTTACATTCTAGGGAATAAACCAACAAGAAACAAGTGAAAAACATACTATGTAATTAAATATGATAAAATAATGAGGCAAACAAACTTGGGCAAATAAGTGAATATAATAGACAGGAAATAATTTTCTTAAGAGTAAATTTAAATTGGGAGCAAAAACCTTGAAGTGGAGACAGTTTCAGAATTTTAAAAACTGGAAAAAGTTGAACTGACTTATAAAAGAATTTTAGGAGTTGAAGTTTAAGAATGAGCAATGAACTATAAGTATATATGTATAAGCAAGATTCATTGTGACTTATTCATATATGGATATGACATAATTTGAAAGAGTTTATTTCTCAGTATTTCCCCATGCCCTGCCATCCTCCCTCCTTCTCAAATCCCTTCTTCTACTCTATTGTTCTTCCTTATATTTTCATGAGATTCCCCCCACCCTATTTTCTATTCTGTTTTTCTCTCTTTCCTTAGTTTCCACACATGAGAGAAAACATTCAGCTTTTCACTTTATGAATCTGGCTTTTTTCATTTGGCATGAAGTTCTCCAGTTTCATCTATTTAGTAACAAATTACATAATTCCATTCTTCCTTATGGCAGAATAAAGCTCTGTCATGTGTGAATGTGTGTACATCACATTATGTGTGCGTACGTGTATGTTTTGTGTGTGTGTGTGTGTGTGTGTAACATTTTATTCCTCCACTTATCTGTTGATGGACACCTAGGCTGGTTCTATAACTTGGCTATTATAAATTTTGCTGCTATAAACTCAGGTATATGCATGTATCACAATAGTATGTTGGTTTTAGTTCTTTTAGATAATTAGGAAGGAGTGGTGGAAGAAGGTCATGTGGTCAGTCCACTCCTAGTCTTTTGAGAAATCTCCATACTACTTTACAAAGTGGTTGTACCTACTTGCAGTACCATCAATAATGTATGTGTACCTTTCCCCCACATCCTTGCCAGCAATTATTGTTATTTGTTGTCTTGATGATTGCTATCCTAACTGAAGTGAAATAAAGTCTCAGTGTAGTTTGGATTTGCATTTCCCTGATTGTTAAGGATATTCAACATTTTTTTTCACATATTTCTTGGTCATTTGTATTTCTTCTTTTGAAAAATATCTGTTTAGGTCTTTTACCAATTATTGACTAGGGGTTTTTGTTGTTATTTTTCAAAGTTTTTTGAGTTCCTTACATATTCTTGCTATTAATCCCTTATCAGAAGAGAAGTTGGCAGACATTTTCTCACATTCCATAGGCTCTTTTCATGCCCTTGATAATTTCTTTTGCAGTACAGAAGATTTTTAATTTTTTGGGGGTGGGGGTGGGCTACCGGGGATTGAACTCAAGGGTGCCCGCCCACTAAGCCACATCCCCAGTCCTGTTTTGTATTTTATTTAGAGAAAGGGTCTCACTGAGTTGCTTAGCATTTTACTTTTGCTGAGTTTGGCTTTGAACTCCTGATCCTCCTGCCTCAGACTCCTGAGCATCTGGGATTATAGGCACTTGCCATGGTGCCTGGCTGGAAGCTTTTGAAATTTGATGTGGTTTTTGATTCTCAGTTTTATTTCTTGAGCTTCAGGAGTTATATTAAGGAAGTTGGTGCCTGTGTCTGTATGTTGGAGAGTTGACCCTATTCTTTATTCTAACAGTTGCAATGTTTCTGGTCTAATTCCTATGTCTTTGATCCACTTTGAGTTGATTTTTGTACATGGTGAGAAATAGGGGTGTTCATATATATATCCAGTTTACCCAGCACCATTTGTTTAGAAGACTATCTTTTTCTTCCCAATATATGTTTCTGGCACCTTTGTCAAGGATCAGAAGACTATCTCAGTGGATTTGTGTTTTTCTATTCTATTCCATTGGTATTCATGTCTACATTTATGTTGATACCATGCTGTTTTTGTTACTATAGCTTTGTAGCATAATATGAGATCAGATATTATGATGTCTCCAGCATTACTGTAACAGTTCAGTATTGCTTTGAATATTCTGGGTCTTTTATTCTTCAATAAGAATTTTAATACTTTTTTTTTCTAATGCTGTGAAGAATGTCATTAGCATTTTAATGGGTGTTACATTGAATCTGCAGATTGCTTTTGATAATATGACCATTTTGACAATGTTAATTCTTCACTAATTAAAATAATAGTAATAGCAATAATAAAACTAACAATAATAATAATAATCAGAAGGAAGGTCAATAGAGCAAGCAGATCAGGAGTAAGGAAAAGGAAGGTATTAGGAAATGAGATTGCCAATGTATGTGCATGTATGAATATGACATGATGAATCCCACTATTAAATATAACTATAATGTACCAATAAAAAATAAAAACAAACAACAGAGAGAGAGAGAGAGAGAGAGAGATGAACAATGGGCTAGATTATCCATGGCCTTAATGAGTACAGAATATTTGATTTTATCTGCAGAACAATTGGCAGCTACCAAAGGAGCTTAAAAGAAAATTACTGATTTTCCAATTTAAAAATATTTCCTTATGTACTGAATGGATATTACATTGGAGTAGACCAAAAAATGGAGAGTAATTAGCTGTTGGACTTGCTGGTTAATTAGATAGGAAAAGTAAATTAGCTTTAATGAATGTGATAACTGAATTGACTTCTTCTGAACCTTAATAATATGTTATGGTCTGGGCACAGAATTATCTTTAATAAATCACAGATTCTATCTACTTACTAACAAAAATTTGTCCATTTGCTGGTTGGCTTTTTGAATTTAAGATATTTACTATTTTAGATGTGAGCAATAAAAGGTGACCCTAATGAAGGAAATGGTAAGTTAATTGGAAAGATACAGGGAGCTCACAAACGCAGAGATAATTTTAACCAATAGAGCTTAGAAGACTCCTAAAAGTTGTCAAAATTATTATAGCAGAAACCAGGGTACTATAGTTAGATTGAAACTCAATTACTTTTTCCATCTTTGCATTGTTTGCTCAAAATTCAGTACCACAGGAGAGAAGTTCTGATTATCCTTTCCTTTGAACTATTGGAGTTATAAGAGAAAGGACTTCTTAAAGAAACTGCCAAGGATCTTTTGCACTGCATGGTGAGAACAAAAATATACTTTAAATTACAGTCAAACTATCACTGCATGAAATGGGGAAAAGATAATTCCCCCCAAAAAGATGGATGCTGGGAAACCACAAACCTAAAAAATATCCACAAAATAACAGAAATGTTTATCTGCTGACTTCAAGTGGTAGGCTGTATAGTTTTGATTTTCAATGTTGACTTGAAGATATTTATTTTATTTCATCCATGGAATGGAATTTGAAAGAATATATTCCACAGAAGGTAACTTGAAATGATTCAGAGTATATTGAAAAGAGTGTTATATTTAGTTGATGAAATTTAGCTGGAAGTCACCTTTCTCTGCCTTTTTACCTGTGACCAGTAGTTGTTACAGATGGGTTGGGTTGTTGATGGTGGCCCAATAATTTCATTGATTAGGGAGTTAAATTCTTAAGTCACTTTTATTTTGCCCCACTTATCTTAAATCTGTCAGTTTAGTCCAATTTCTCTATTAAAAGAAATAATGGGACTACCTGTCTTTTTAAGCTTTTCCATCACCAGTTAAAGTTTTAATTCTTTTGACAAATACTAAGAAAATCATATTCTATGTGAGAAATTAATAAAATGAACAAAGAAAAGGAAAACAGTCATATTTCATTGCTGTCCCTGACTTTAAAGATGTATTATCAATAATTGGCTGGAAGACAGTATCAGATTAAAGTAAACCACTTGATTACTTATAAAAGAATAATTTCAGTAGCTCTAACTTTTCTTCTTCTTTTTATGAATGGTAAATCAAGGCACCTTGTTGCTGAAACCTGATATCCTGGTGCGGATTTAGTAAGGAGTATTTCTGATCCTGGAGGGAATTGAATCAAATCTGCCAATTTAGGTATGGCATATATTAATGAGGTAAATATATAGAAGAAATTTGCTTTCAGAGTATCACTATGACAATGGCATTATCAGAGAAAGTATACATACCAGTTATATACCTCAGTTTTGCATTCAAATATAGATTTAAACCTGACTTCTTCAATTTATTTGTTGTGTGATCTTAAATTAATTATCCTCTTTAAGCCACACTATTTCTTGTAAAACAGAAAAATTGATGTTTTAATGTTGTAAAACAACCATTTAAAAAACACAAACTTGCCTTTTGGCAATCAATTTTATTGATTGACTGACATATTTTAAATATCTAATACTTGACTATGATGAGGATAATGAGGGTATAAAGGAGTATAATAGGACTAGAAGAAAAACTGCTGTAAGATTATGCCTACCCTGAGCACAATATATGAAGAGAAGCAGCAGAAATTCAAGGAGAATCATAGACCACAGTAATATCCTTTCTCACAAAATTCCTGTGCTTGTCAGTTAGTAACTGAACTTTAATGAACTTGACAAAGTTCATTTTATTCCATCATATTAACCTTCTTCCTTCAGTCAAAATTATTAAGGCAGGTGGTAGAATCGCTGGCCATGGGAAGCTATCAGCACAGCATTGGACTGTTAGTTACCAAAGGAATCTGAGGAGAATGCACAAGAGGTGATTTTCCCCTGGAGAATTTAACAGCGTGAAATCTCAGATAGTCTTTCCTGCCATATCCAACTTCTTTAAAAATAATAAAAAAAAGTAAAATTGTAGACTGCCTTTTTTTTTTTTTTTTTTTTTTTTTTTTTTTTTAATGAGAAGGCAGAATGCTGCCCACATCACAGAGTAATCCTTTTCAGGCAGGAATACTGGGTATAATTTTCTACATAAATGAAAAAAAGTAATCTCATCTCCAGAATATCCTTCTTCTGTGTTATACTGGTTTAGCCAGGCTAAAGCTGTTGACAGAAAATTCACCACTTGGATGAGAAGCAAAGATGAGAAGAGGTATTGCAATGGTGATGAAAAAGCTTTATGTAATGAGACAAATCCCAGCACCTCTGGGAACTCATTCAGTATGGAAACCATTTCATGTTTCTTTCATTATGGGAATGATACACTGTCTATTAAAAGTACAGAAGTGAGATTGTTTAGACAGTTATTTTAATAGGGTGACTTGCTTTGGATCGTCATTTGGTTTTGCAGACAACGGCATGTAAACCTATTTTTCTACAGCACCATGCTTCAAACAAGTCCAATCTATCATAGTATGGTGGAGTTAGCACCTCTTATTATATAAACTTGTCAGGGCATTACAACATAAACAACACATTCCGCCCAGCTGCAAAACACTTATTCGAGGAGTCCATTTAGTTTCATAAACTTTTTCTAAGTCTCTGACACCTTAAACAAACTATGACAGGCATTTATATTGTATGCCAAACAAGAGGAATAACTCACTATATAAAATGTATCTAGTGACTACCAACAAAAGAAAACGATATGAGATAAAATAAATCTCTCTTGGAAAAAAAAATCAAACACATTAATAATTCCTAGGAAAACATTCACTTTCCTTTGCCTATCATCAATGTAGGCCATGAAAAAGTATAAAATTTAGCTCACATCCAAAAATCGCTTTACATTTTGCTTTTATAACATTTTCTCCTCTCAGTAGTCGTAGTATGATGTTTACCTGTACTGATTCATTTGATATAAAGCTCATTAATTACAGATATATGAATAAATACATGTACCAATTCTGTTACTGAAAGCTTACACATGAAAATGTGTATTTCCCAGAAATCACAGGCAGTTTCTTCCACCAAACGTGCGTGTGTGTGTGTGTGTGTGTGAGTGTGTGTTGTGTAAAATAATGAAGCAAGACATACTGTTCTAGGTTTACACATCTATTTTCTGTAGAGTAATCACTCTTCTCTAAACTGAATTTCCTAACTGAAACATGCCCTAAGGCAATTCTGCATCACAAGCACTTGTGGTTTACAGAACCACAGATCCGCTCCCAATTTCTCCCAGCCACACCATTTAAAAGTCTCCCCAAGTATTGACAAGAGGAGCTACAGCCATTCACAGAGGAGAGCCAGCTTATAGGAAGAGAGACAAGTATACTTTCAAGGGACTGAGATTTGAAATATTGATATAGTCACATTAATTGAATTTTTGCCTTGAGAAGTGATTACAAAAATGTTGCTCCAATATTAATTTGTATCTGCTTTGGATAAGATTAACATTAATTTCTTCACCAGTCCCCATTACTCTTTTATTATTCATTAACATCTCTCTTTGCATGTGTAAGAGACCTTGATGAAGCATGTTTATTCATAGACTAACCTTTTTAAATAATTCTAACAGCTCTCTAACAGTAACCTTCCTGGCATGCTGAATATCTTGTCTTTGTTTCATTATTCAATGCTTGCACTCTATCCTCCACTTGAGATGCTGAACATGAATCATACTCCTCTTCCTATTGCTCTCTTCCTCCCACTAAAATGTCCTCTGCAGCCTGTTCCCACAGGAGAGCTCAGTTCACAAAATACTGCAGCAGAACTGTGTCTCTGTAGGATCGGGGACGGTGTAATTTCCACAGATCTGTAGTGCAATTATCGATTTTTCTTCTAGCTCATTACATATTTGTTACCACATTTTAATTCATTGTTCACTCACCTTTTGTTAGAATATTTAGTTTGAGTTTGCCTTTGACGAAAGCTCTCGAGGTGACATTTTATCTTTTCTTTGTGTATGTAAGCTCCCAGGCTTATTTTTCAGAGCAGATAAAATGGACAAAGCAGTAAAAATGAGAGGGAGAAATCTAGAAGAAAAGTGGAATAAATGAAGTAATTATATTTTTCTCCAAGCAATGATATCATTGCCTTTATCTGAGCCTCATAAGGTTGTATAAATACTTGAAGTGAGCAAATTTTTTTTTCATTTCAATTACAGGTTAATACGTTGGACATCTATCTTAAAACATAAGATTCTACCTCACATGAAATCATAAGTTTCTCTTATTTAAGGCAAATTGTTCATTCTACAGCAGACCAAATATTTACTTCAATATTTCTGTTTTTCTAAGATATTAAAGTAACACTATGCATAACCTTTTTCCAGAAAAATAAACTCTATCATTAGTAAAAGAATAATTATTTTAATGTATTTTACTAAATTTAAAGAAATTACATGTTATCTATAATCACTCAAATAAACAATTTTCCCATAACTTCTACTTTGTCACAACACAGAAATTTAAAAAAATAATTCATAGTTGGTAAACACAGTTAGAAGTTGACAGCTTACAGAAATTATGTAATCTTATTTTCATAATTTTTCTCTATAAATGCACTGAATGCAAACCTAATTTAAAAACATTTCACTTAATTTTAATGCTTGGATCACACTGCCAAAATTATTTTTGTTATTTGTTTTATAAGCTTTCTGTGTTAAGAACTGAAGCTTCTACTGCCAATTTCCTGCAGCAAAGTTCATGCATGTCAAATAGGATTTTGTTTCACCAAACCTATTACAGTACAAGGGAAGTCTCTTAACAAAGACTACCTGAGGCTACAGTGAACAAAAGTTCCTTGCTATAACATTCCACATCAAATTGTCCGACATGTTTTTATAATTTCTTATAGCAAAATTTAATTCAAATTAATTAAATTTACTATTTACTTCACCCCACTCAGTTATAGTATAGAATGTAAAGGATACAAGCCAAACAACATATGCTATAACTTACACATCAAGAAAATGAATGTCTGCAAAGACAACTAGACTGATCTAGGAATACATGGCACCAGGCCAAGTACATATGGCAGAACAGAGCAAAACCAATGAAGAGAATGTCGTCCCCTTATTAGAAAGAGAGAAAAGGCTCCCATGTAATGACCTTGATGAAGTAGAAGCTTTCATTAGGCATTTGGTGTCTTTCTTTGACAGAAACAAAGCCATGGGGCACTGAATATATCAAGGGACTTCACTTGTAAAAGACAAGAGAAAAATCCCGGTGTAACGAAAAGATTTTAGATAAAGGTAATGAGTTCAAGTTCTAAATTCCATGTGACTTAAGAAATAATGGAAAAGCAAGAGGACAAAAATCAACCAGATAAATATCAATTATATATATATATATATGTAAAACATTGCTTATATATATGTAGATGTATATATGATATCTACATATATATTGCTTATTGCTTATATATATGTACATATTATAAATATACATAAAAAAATACTGACACAGTCTTTAAGATATGTCTTTGTAAAGTTGGTGATTTCTTCTTTGCAAATAAATTAGTAAAAGGGGACAAAAAAAGGAAGTCAGCGCTCAAAGATCTTCTACAAATCAAACACCCTTGATGCTTACTTAACTTTCTCTAGACAGTTCATTCCAACTTGCATTCCCCTTTGCATTATATGAGATCAAATTTCTCCCAAATTTGCATCTGCCCTTGGTTGGACTTCTTCTTAATCCTCACTGATAATCTGACAGTTTTTAAATTTGTTACTTAACAATTTTTTCCTACTTACCATACCTGATTTGTTTTCTGGAAATTCTAACCTATTTCAGTTATATACATGGTTGTTCTTTTATCACTCTACCATATTCCTAATTAGTGATTTATAATGAATTCTCTTATCTGGTAGTGCAAGAATTTCTTTCCTTTCTTTACCATAATTTGTTAACTATTCTACTATCTAAATTTTTCTAGGTAAGATTTAGAATTAACTTTTCACTTTTATTTGAATAATTTACTTAAATACCAGAAATAAAATGCTATTTTGATTGAAATAACAGTAAATTGACAGGTCTATTTGAGATAAATTAGCTTCCTTACAATTTTAGGATTCTTGAGAACAAATGGTTTTATTCCATTTACACATTTTTATAACAATAGTTTCATACTTTTAAAATACAGTGTTTTTTACATTTTTAAATATTTTAATGAATTTAAATATAGTTTTGAAGGTTGGTATCTTTTTACATATGTGCATTACTTACTTTCAATAAAGTATGTTATTAGTTACATTATAATTTTGTTTTTGTAAATAGGAATTTTTCAAACTATAACTTATAACTAATATTTTCTGGGAATTTAGAAGAAATACTAAGTTTCACATATTGACTTTGAACTGGCTGTTTTAGTAAACTTCTTGATAAAAATTTTTAAACTGATATAATTAAAACTAGGACATCATTGTAAATTTAAGCATTTTTTTAATCTTTTTTCTAATACTTGGCATTCAATTATTTCCTTTCCTACCTCATTTTTTCTTTCTTCTTTCCTTTCTTTCTTACTTTAATTGAAATTTCCACATAGTGGGAAAAATAGCTGCCCAATCTTTGTGAGAATGAAGAACTTTTCTTATTTGTGACTTTGGTGAATATACATTGGATTTTAAATTTCTGAAAATGATAACTTGTAGTGTTGTACAAGATTTTAATATGCATGCTGCTCAAAAGGTGGCTTCATATTACTTTACCAATGCTTAGCATTTAAAAGGTTATTTTAGTGTAGGGCTTCTTAAACCTTTTATACTGTACAAATACAGTATAATGCACCCTCTCTGAAAATAAGTACACATTTATTCAAAAAAACAGAACTTACTTCCCTATAGAATGTATATTTATGCCTTCTAAAAGTAGTTTTTTACAGATTTAAATTTGAAATGCTATACTTTTATTTCACTTTAAATATAGTTTTGATAATTGGCTTCAGAGTTTTAGCATTATCATGCTAAGAATTTTTCACTCCCAAGTGTAGTATCCTCTGAAAAGAATGAGCTTAATTAAATCCTATTGTATATAATTTCCCTTCTATGAGTTAATGATTTATGAATTACATCAATAAATTTCCTCATGTTGACCTGTGGTACTAATAATCCCAAATTGTAATAAATTCAAATCCAAATTCAAAGTCATTGTAAATGAGATTTTTCTGAAGGATTTATCTCTTGTACAAGCAATTTTTCAGATTTTCTTAAAATTAAAGTATTAATTTCTTCTTTTTTATTAAATGAGGAATTTTCAAAAATTTTATTATGCTTTTGGCTCTATAAATACATGTTGGATATCCCTTGAAAACTTTATAGGCTTCTTTTATGAAGGAAATGAGGTAGATTCTATTTAGAGGGAATTCTCGATATTTATTTTTCACTTCTTAAATTAATTTTGGTAAGTTATGTTTTTCTATGAAAAGTACATATGACCAGCATAGAGTTGTTCAGTATCTTTCTTTTACAATTTTTTAAGTAACTGCATCTCTGATCATAGGATCACTATCACTTCCAATATTTGGTCTCATATTTCTTTCATTGTGTTGACTAGAAATGATGATTGATCTTTTCAAAAAAACTCTCTTGTTAATTTATTGACCAATGTAATTTATTGTTTCCTTTCTCTGTTTTACTTTATTATTTTTTTACTTATTTTTTAAATAATTGAACGACTTTTTAAAAATGGCCTCTAAATTTTTATTTTCTTCATTTCAATTTACTAACCAAAGCTTTCAAGTTTATTTTCTTTGAATTATAGTTTGGTTACCCCTTACATATGTCAAAACATTATATTGTCAAATAAATTATTGCCTATTTTGAAACACTATGTTTTCAAATAATGCTATTATTAAAATAGGCTTTAACTAGATTCATCATTCCTTTCTGATAATATTTAGTAAACTTGGGAGTGAAAAATACATCTTCAGTGTAATATTGTTAAAATCTGAAGTCAACTGTGAACACCATATTTAAAGTAAAATGAATATGGAGCATTTCAAACTTAGGTCTGTAGAAAACTACTTTCAAAATACATAAATAAATATTCTAAGGAGAAGGAAAAAGATTCTGTTTTCAAGTATATGTGAGGAAAGTCTCATTCTCAAATTCAAAATAAAATTTTACTTTTGTTATTCTAATTTACCATGTTTCTGCTTAATTTTTTGCCTAAATACTTATGAAGCATATTGAATATCTTACTTCTTAATGTTAATTCAAACTTTCATTTCTTTTTTTTTAAAATTTATTTATTTTGATTCATTGTAAACAAATGGGGTACAACTTGTTTCTCTGGTTGTACATGAAGTAGAGTCATACCATTTGTGTAGTAATTCATGTACATAGGGTAATAGTGTTTGACTCATTCTGTTATTTTTCCTTCACCCCACCCCTCCCACCCCTCTTTTTCTTCTATACAATCCATTTTTCCCCCATTCTTGACTCCCTCCCGCCCCCATTATATATCATCTTCTGCTTATCAGAGAGATCATTCGGTCTTTGATTTTTTGGGATTGGCTTATCTCACTTAGCATGATATTCTCCAACTGCATCCATTTGCCTGCAAATGCCATAATTTTATTATTCTTTATGGCTGAGTAATATTCCATTGTATATATATGCCACAGTTTCTTTATCCACTCATCAATTGAAGGACATCTTGGTTGGTTCCACAATCTAGCTATTGTGAATTGAGCAGCTATGAACATTGATGTGGCTGCATCACTGTAGTATGCTGATTTTAAGTGCTTTGGGTATAGGCTAAGGAGTGGAATAGTTGGGTCAAATGGTGGTTCCATTCCATGCTTTCTAAGGAATCTCCACACTGCTTTCCAGAGTGTCTGCACTAATTTGCAAACCCACCAGCAATGTGTGAGTGTGCCTTTTTCCCACATCCTCACCAACACCTATTGTTCTTGTATTCTTGATAATCACTAATCTAATTGGGGTGAGATGAAATCTTACAATAGTTTTGATTTGCATTTCTCTTATTACTAGAGATGTTGAACATTTTTTCATATATCCATTGATTGCTTGTAGATCTTCTGTGAAGTGCCTGCTCATTTCCTTAGCCCATTTATTGATTGGGTTATTTGTATTCTTGGCATAAAACTTTTTGAGTCCTTTATAGATTCTGGAGATAAGTGCTCTATCAGAAGTAGGTGTGGCAAAGATTTTCTCCTACACTGTAGGTTCTCTCTTCACATTGCTGATGGCTTCTTTTGCTAAGAAAAAGCTTTTTAGTTTGAATCTATCCCAATTATTGATTCCTGTTTTTATTTCTTGTGCTTTGGGAGTCATGTTAAGGAAGTCTGGTCCTAAGCTGACAAGATGAAGATTTAGACCTACTTTTTCTTCTATAAGGTGCAGGGTCTCATTCCAAGGTCCTTGATCCATTTTGAGTTGAGTTTTGTGCAGGGTGAGAGATAGGGGTTTAGTTTCATTCTGCTGCATATGAATTTCCAGTTTTCCCAGCACCATTTGTTGAAGAGGCTATCTTTTCTCATTGTATGTTTTTAGCACCTTCGTCTTGTATGAGAAAATTGTATTTGTTTGAGTTTGTCTCTGTGTCCTCTATTCTGTTCCATTGATCCACCTGTCTATTTTGGTGCCAATACCATGCCATTTTTGTTACTATTGCTTTGTAGTATAGTTGAAGTTCTGGTATTGTGATACCCACTGCTTCACTCTTCCTGCTAAGGATTGCTTTAGCTATTCTGGTTCTTTTATTCTTCCAAATGGGTTTCATGATTGCTTACTCTATTTCTATGAGGTACATCATTGGGATTTTTAATGGAATTGCATAGAACTTTTGATAGTATGGCTATTTTGACAATATTAATTCTGCCTATCCAAGAACATGGGAGCTATTTCCATCTTCTAATGTTTTCTTTAATTTCTTTCTTTAGTGTTCTGTAGTTCTCATTGCAGAGATCTTTCACCTCTTTTGTTAGATTAATTCCCATGTATTTTATTTTATTTTTTAGAGGCTATTGTGAATGGGGTAGTTTTCCTAAATTCTCTTTCAGAGGATTCATCACTTATGAATAAAAGTGCATTAGATTTATGAGCATTGATTTTATATCCTGGTACTTTACTGAATTCACTTATGACTTCTAGAAGTTTTCTGGTGGAGTTTATCAGCTCTTCTAAGTATCGAATCATGTCATCGGCAAATAGGGATAGTTTGAGTTCTTCTTTTCCTATTCATATCCCTTTAATTTCTTTGGTCTGTCTAATTGATCTGGCTAGAGATTCAAGGACAATGTTGTACAGAAGTGGTGAAAGAGGGCATCCCTGCCTTGTTCCAGTTTTTAGGGGGAATGCTTTCAGTTTTTCTCCATTTAGAATGATATTGGCTGTGGGCTTAGCATAGATAGCCTTTACAATGTTGAGGAATGTTCCTACTATCCCTGTTTTTCTAGTGTGTTGAGTATGAAGGGGTGCCATATTTTATCAAGTTCTTTTTCTGCATGTATTGAAATTATCATGTGGTTCTTAGCTTTAAGTCTGTGATATGGTGAATTACATTCATTGATTTCCAGATATTGAACCAAACTTGCATCCCTGGGATAAAACCCACTTGATCATGGTGCACTATCTTTTTAATATGTTTTTGTATGTGATTTGCTAAAACTTTCTTAAGAATTTTTGCATCTATATTCATTAGGGTTATTGGTCTGAAAATTTCTTTCCTCAATATGTCTCTGTCTGGATTAGGTATGAGGGTGATATTAGCTTCATAGAATGAATTTGGAAGGGTTCCTTCATCTTCTATTTCATGGAATACTTTGAGGAGTACTGGAATGATCTCTTCTTTGAAGGTCTTATAGAACTCAGTTGAGAATCCATCTAGTCCCGGACTTTTCTTTGTTGGTAGGCTTTTGATGACTTCTTCTATTTCATTGTTTGAAATTGATGTATTTAAAATGTGTATGTTCTCCTGATTCAGTCTGGGTGGATTATATGTCTCTAAAAACCTGTTGATGTCTTTGAGATTTTCTGTTTTGTTGGAGTATAGATTTTTAAAATAGCTTCTAATTATGTTTTGTATTTCAATCATGTCTGTCGTGATATTTCCTTTTTCATCCTGTATTTTAGTAATTTGAATTTTCTCTCTCCTTCTCTTTGTTAGTGTGGCTAAGGTTTATCAACTTTGTTTATTTTTTCAAAGAACCAACTTTTTGTTTTGTCAATTTTTCCAATTGTTTCTTTTGTTTCAGTTTCATTGATTTCAGCTCTGATTTTAACTATTTCCTGTCTTCCACTACTTTTGGTGTTGATCTGTTCTTATTTTTCTAGGGCTTTGAGGTATAATGTTAGGCCATTTATATGTTTACTTTTTCTTCTTTTGTATTGAATGTGCTCCATGAAATGAATTTTCCTCTTAGTACTGCTTTCATATTGTCCCAGAGATTTTGATATGTTGTATATTTGCTCTCATTTACCTTTAAGAACTTTTTTATTTCCCTCCTGATATCTTCTGTTATCCATGCATCATTCAATATTATATTATTTAATCTCCAGGTTTTGGAGTGGTTTCTGTTTTTCTATTTTATCATCCATTTCTAATTTCATTGCATTATGATCTAATGGAATATAAGGTAGTATCTCTATCTTTTTGTGTTTGCTAAGAGTAGCTTTGTGGCATAACATATGGTCTATTTTAGAGAAGGATCCATGTGCTGCTGAGAAGAAAGTGTATTCACTTATGGATGGAATGTTCTATATATGTCTGTTAAGTCTAAATTATAGATTGTGTTATTGAGATCTATGGTTTCTTTGTTCAATTTTTGTTTGGAAGATCTGTCCAGTGGTGAGAGAGGTGTGTTAATGTCACCTAGTATTATTTTGTTTTGGACTATTTCATTCCTGGAATTAAGAATTTGTTTGATGTACATAAATGAGCATTGTTTGGGACATAAATATTTATGATTGTTATGTCTTGCTGGTTTATGCTTCCCTTAAGCAGTATGAAATGTCTTTCTTTATCCCTTCTGACTAACTTTGGCTTGAAGTCCACTTTATCTGATATGAGGATGGACATCCCTGCATTTTTGCTAAGTCCATGTGCATGGTATGTTTTTTCCCATCCTTTCACCTTTAGTCTATGGGTGTCTTTTTCTATGGGATGAGTCTCTTGAAGGCAGCATATTGTTGGTTCTTTCTTTTTAATCCAATCTGTCAGTCTGTGTCTTTTGATTGATGAGTTCAGGTCATTAACATTCAGGGTTATTTTTGAGATATGATTTGTACTCCTGGTCATTTTGGCTTATTTTTAGTTTTAAACTTGACTTGTTTTCTCCTTTATTTGACTATTCCTTTAGGATAATTCCTCCCTTTGCTGATTTGCTTCTTTGTTTTTCATCTCTTCCTCATGGAATATTTTGCTGAGAATGTTCTGTAATGCCAACTTTCTATTTGTAAATTCTTTTAGCTTTTGTTTATCATGGAGGATTTTATTTCATTGTCAAATCTGAAGGTAAGTTTTGCTGGGTATAAGATTCTTCGTTGGCATCCATTTTCTTTCAGAGCTTGAAAAATGCTATTCTAGATCTTTTTAGCTTTTAGGGTCTGGGTTGAGAAATCTGCTGATATCCGTATTAGTTTCTCCCTGAATATAATTTGATTTTTTTTTTCTCTCACAGCCTTTAAAATTCTATCTTTATTTTGAATGTTAGGTATTTTCATTATAATGTGCCTTGGTGTGGGTCTGTTGTAATTTTGTACATTTGGTGTCCTATAAACCTTTTGTATTTGATTTTCCATTTCATTCTTCAGATTTAGGAAATTTTCTGATATTATTTCATTGAATAGATTGTTCATTCCTTTGGTTTGTTTCTCTGTGCCTTCCTCAATCCCAATAATTCTTAAATTTGGTCTTTTCTTAATATCCCATAATTCTTGTAGATTCTTTTCATGATTTCTTACCATCTTCTCTGTTTTCAACTTTGTTTTCAATATTAAATATTTTGTCTTCATTGTCTGAGGTTCTGTCTTCCAGGTGTTCTGTCTTATTGGTTATGCTTTCTATGGAGTTTCTTTTTTTTTTTTTGAGCTAGATAATGATGTTTATTTTTTTTTTTATTGTACACAAATGGGATACATGATGTTTCTCTGTTTGTACGTGGCGTAAAGGCATACCATTTGGGTAATCATAAATTTACATAGGGTAATGTTGTTTGATTCATTCTGCCATTTTTTCCCTTCCCCCCCACCCCTCCCACCCCTCCCCTCCCTCTATACAGTCCTTCCTTCCTCCATTCCTGCCCCGCTCCCTAAACCCAACTCCAACCCCAACACTAACCCTTCCCACCACCCATTATGTGTCATCATCCACTTATTAGCGATATCATTCTTCCTTTGGTTTTTTGAGATTGGCTTATCTCACTTAGCATGATATTCTCCAGTTTCATCCATTTGCCTGCAAATGCCATCATTTTATCATTCTTTATGGCTGAGTAATATTCCATTGTATATATATACCACAGTTTCTTTATCCATTCATCAATTGAAGGACATCTAGGTTGGTTCCACAATCTGGCTATTGTGAACTGAGCAGCTATGAACATTGATGTGGCTGTATCTCTGTAATATGCTGATTTTAAGTCCTTTGGGTATAGGCCAAGGAGTGGGATAGCTGGGTCAAATGGTGGTTCCATTCCAAGTTTTCTAAGGAATCTCCACACTGCTTTCCAGAGTGGCTGCACTCATTTGCAGCCCCACCAGCAATGTAAGAGTGTACCTTTCTCCCCACATCCTTGCCAACACCTGTTGTTGCTTGTATTCTTGATAATCGCCATTCTAATTGGGGTGAGATGGAATCTTAGGGTGGTTTTGATTTGCATTTCTCTTATTACTAGAGATGTTGAACATTTTTCCATATGTTTGTTGATTGCTTGTATATCTTCTTCTGTGAAGTGTCTATTCATTTCCTTAGCCCATTTGTCAATTGGATTATTTGCATTCTTGGTGTAGAGTTTTTTGAGTTCTTTATAGATTCTGGAGATTAGCGCTCTATCTGAAGTATGATTGGCAAAGATTTTCTCCCACTCTGCAGGCTCTTTCTTCACATTGCTGATAGTTTCCTTTGCTGAGAGAAAACTTTTTAGTTTGAATCTATCCCAGTTATTAATTCTTGCTTTTATTTCTTGTGCTATGGGAGTCCTGTTGAGGAAGTCTGATCCTAAGCCGACATGTTGAAGCTCTGGACCTACTTTTTCTTCTATAAGATGCAAGGTCTCTGGTCTGATTCCGAGATCCTTAATCCATTTTGAGTTTAGTTTCATGCATGGTGAGAGATATGGGTTTAGTTTCATTCTGTTGCATATAGATTTCCAATTCTCCCAGTACCATTTGTTGAAGAGGCTATCTTTTCTCCATTGCATATTTTTGGCCCTTTGGCTAGTATGAGAAAATTATATTTATTTGGGTTTGTGTCCGTGTCCTCTATTCTGTACCATTGATCCACCTTTCTATTTTGGTACCAATACCATGCCGTTTTTGTTACTATTGCTTTGTAGTAGAGTTGAAGATCTGGTATTGCAATACCCCCTGCTTCACTCTTTCTGCCAAGGATTGCTTTAGCTATTCTGGGTTTTTTATTCTTCCAGATGAATTTCATAATTTCTTGCTCTATTTCTGTAAGGTACATCATTTGGATTTTAATTGGAATTGCATTGAATCTGTATAGCACTTTTGGTAGTATGGCCATTTTGACAATATTAATTCTTCCTATCCAAGAACATGGGAGATATTTCCATCTTCTAAGGTTTTCTTTAATTTCTTTCTTTAGTGTTCTGTAGTTCTCATTGTAGAGGTCTTTCACCTCTTTTGTGAGATTGATTCCCAAATACTTTATTTTTTTCGAAGCTATTGTGAATGGGGTAGTTTTCCTAATTTCTCTTTCTGAAGATTCATCACTTATGTATAAAAACGCCTTAGATTTATGTGCGTTGATCTTATATCCCGCTACTTTACTGAATTCACTTATGAGTTCTAAAAGTTTTCTGGTGGAATTTCCTGGTTCCTCTAAGTATACAATCATGTCATCAGCAAATAAGGATAGTTTGAGTTCTTCTTTTCCTATTCGTATCCCTTTAATTTCTTTGGTCTGTCTAATTGCTCTGGCTAGAGTTTCAAGGACGATATTGAATAGAAGTGGTGAAAGAGGGCATCCCTGCCTTGTTCCAGTTTTTAGAGGGAATGCTTTCAGTTTTTCACCATTTAGAATGATATTAGCCATGGGTTTAGCGTAGATGGCCTTTACAATGTTAAGGAATGTTCCCACTATCCCTATTTTTTCTAGTGTTTTGAGCATGAAGGGGTACTGTATTTTATCAAATGCTTTTTCTGCATCTATCGAAATAATCATGTGATTCTTGACTTTAAGTCTATTGATATGGTGAATGACATTTATTGATTTCCTGATGTTGAACCAACCTTGCATCCCTGGGATGAAACCCACTTGATCATGGTGCACTATCTTTTTAATATGTTTTTGTATGCAATTTGCTAAAATTTTGTTTAGAATTTTTGCGTCAATGTTCATTAAGGATATTGGTCTGAAATTTTCTTTCCTTGATGTGTCTCTGTCTGGTTTAGGAATCAGGGTAATATTGGCTTCATAGAATGAGTTTGGGAGAGTTCCCTCCTCTTCTATTTTCTGGAATACTTTGAGAAGTATTGGAATGAGCTCTTCTTTAAAAGTTTTGTAGAACTCGGCTTAGAACCCATCTGGTCCTGGACTTTTCTTTGTTGGAAGGCTTTTGATGACTTCTTCTATTTCATTACTTGAAATTGGTCTATTTAAATTGTGTACGTCCTCCTCGTTCAGTTTAGGCAATTCATATGTCTCTAGAAACCTGTTGATGTCTTCGAAATTTTCTATTTTGTTGGAGTATAAATTTTCAAAATAGCTTCTAATTATGTTTTGTATTTCAGTCGTGTCTGTTGTGATATTTCCTTGTTCATTCCGAATTTTAGTGATTTGGGTTTTCTCTCGTCTTCTCTTTGTTAGTGTGGCCAATACGGATATCAGCAGATTTTTCAATCCAGACCCTAAAAGCTAGAAGGGCCTGGAAAAACATTTTTCAAGCTCTGAAAGAAAATGGATGCCAACCAAGAATCTTATACCCAGCAAAACTTACCTTCAGATTTGACGATGAAATAAAATCATTCCATGATAAACAAAAGCTAAAAGAATTTACAAAAAGAAAGCCAGCATTACAGAACATTCTCAGCAAAATATTTCATGAGGAAGAGATAAAAAACAAAGAAGCAAATCAGCAAAGGGAGGAATTATCCTAAAGGAACTGTCAAATAAAGGAGGAACCAAGATGTGTCAAAAATTTTAAATATGAACCAAATGACCGGGAATACAAAAAATATCTCAATAATAACCCTGAATGTTAATGGCCTGAATTCATCAATCAAAAGACATAGACTGGCAGATTGGATTAAAAAGAAAGATCCAACAATATGTTGCCTGCAAGAGACTCACCTCATAGAAAGAGATACCCATAGACTAAAGGTGAAAGGATGGGGAAAAACATACCATGCACATGGACTCAGCAAAAAAGCTGGAGTATCCATCCTCATTTCAGATAATGTGGACTTCAAGCCAATGTTAGTCAGAAGGGATAAAGAAGGACATTTCATACTGCTTAAGGGAAGCATAAATTAGCAAGACATAACAATCATAAACATCTATGCCCCAAACAGTGGCTCATCCATGTATGTTAAACAAATCCTTCTCAATTTTAGAAACCAAATAGACCATAACACAATAATACTAGGTGATTTTAACACGCCTCTTTCACCACTGGACAGATCTTCCAAACAAAAATTGAACAAAGAAACCATAGATCTCAATAACACAATCAATAATTTAGACTTAACAGACATTTATAGAATATACCATCCAACCAAGAGCGAATACACTTTCTTCTCAGCAGCACATGGATCCTTCTCTAAAATAGACCATATATTATGCCACAAAGCTAATGTCAGCAAATACAAGAAGATAGAGACACTACCTTGTATTCTATCAGATCATAATGGATTGAAGTTACAAATTAATGAAAGAGTAAAAAACAGAAACTACTCCAACACCTGGAGATTAAACAATATGCTACTATATGATGAATGGATAACAGAAGATATTAGGAAGGAAATTAAAAAATTCTTAGAGGTAAATGAGAACAAAGAAACATCATATCAAAATCTCTGGGACACTATGAAAGCAGTACTTAGAGGAAGATTTATTTCATGGAGCGCATTTAATAAAAGAAGTAAAACTCAAAAAATAAATGACCTAACACTACAGCTCAAAGCCCTAGAAAAAGAACAGACCAACACCAAAAGTAGTAGAAGACAGGAAATAGTTAAACTGAGAGCTGAAATCAACAAAATTGAAATGAAAGAAACAATACAAAAAATTGACAAAATAAATAGTTGGTACTTCAAAAAAATAAAATTGATAAACCTTTAGCCACTCTATGGAGTTTTTAATTTGGCTTATTGTTTCATTCCTTTCAAGAATTTCCGTTTTGTTTTTTGTCTGAATTTCTCTTTATTGAAATGATCTTTTGCTTCCCGCATTTGCTATTTAATCTGTTGATTGATGTGATCATTCAATGCCTGCATTTACTTTCTTATCTCATCATTTGCTTCTCTGATTATTTTAACTATGTACATTCTGAACTCCCTTTCAGACATTTCTTCTGCCATGCTAACATTGGATTTTATTGATGTAGTATCTAGGTTTGTTTGGGACACTTTCTTCCCTTGTTTTCTCATATTGCTCATGTATCTTCCCCTCTATGAGTGCAAATCTGAGGTATTTCAGTTTCCCCTGTATAGACTCCCTGCAGGTTTCTGAGAACCTACCTCCTAGTCTTCAGTAGCCTGAAGTCTTGGAAGAACTTGATAATGCAGTGACCCAAAAAGGATGCTGCCCCTCTAGGGATGGTGGTGTCCAGGTGGGGTATATTCCCTGGTAGTGGGCAGAGACACCTCCATGTGTTGACAGATGGTCAACCGCAGAGGAACTAGACTGCAGACTTGGGCTGACTGGTCTTGGCCTGGGTCTCTGGGCCTACCTCCCCGGCAGGGAATTCTCACCCAGTGGCTCTGCACTGGGCTCAGTTCTCTCAAACATTTATTGCTTAAAAGAACCCACAATCGTTATGAGAAAAGGGAAGTTTAGTCTTAGATATAATATTCTGTATATGCCATTTTTATCCTTTTCTCTCTGTTTCTATACAATTTTCTGCATGGCATTTAATTCAAACATGACAACTGAATCTTCACTGTCAACTTTTTATTTATTTCTATAAATGTCTTTCGTGAAATTTAATTTTCTAACAAATATTTTGATATGATTCATTTTTTGCTTTATATACTTTCTTCTGATTTTTAATATTTTGAAAACTGAATGTGAACTTGACTCATCAGAACAGTACTGGAAAAGTAATGATAATTGTAATTGTGAGATATAATTTTTATTCTGAAAAATATACTTTTATTCACATATTATGATGAATTACTAAATTGTTAAAATTTGAC
The DNA here is from genome assembly GCF_902686445.1 of Sciurus carolinensis. Classification (NCBI taxonomy): domain Eukaryota; kingdom Metazoa; phylum Chordata; class Mammalia; order Rodentia; family Sciuridae; genus Sciurus; species Sciurus carolinensis. The sequence goes on along the minus strand of NC_062217.1, from coordinate 49,417,558 downwards.
TGTTTTTTTCCCAAACCCATAATTTTATATGGTTCAATCTATTAGATTTAGATCTCATGAAATTTCAAAGACTATTGGTATCAGAGGCTGGGCATGGAGAAAGGGATCATGGATAAACTGTCAAAAAAAAAAAACTATCATACTATGTCTGGTTGCTAATTGCCATTTTTATCAAGTGGCATATCCAATATTGCTCTATGAGTAAAATACAACCATACAAACTTTTAAGAAAGTATACTAACTAAAGACATCCAAAATAACTTGTTTTTACCTAATACAGTGTCACTATCTTCAACTGCAATATTTAAAAAGAGCACTAAAATCTTGTCCAAATACCATTATTCAGATGCTGCATAAATCTAGTAGACAAGTTAGTTACAAAGTTATAATGTTCTTTGGGGGGATGTACAGTGTAGTATTCTCTCTCTCTCTCTCTCTCTCTCTCTCTCTCTCTCTCTTGCCCCTGATTCATGCTTGTTCCCAGGTTCCCTGGTACCTCTACTCAATAAACCTGTGCTATACAGAGTAGCATCTGTGGTCCACAGAGTGAAGATTTCAATCTCTCACCTATGCAGTCACTCCTCTCCTTTCTGTTCAGTTACCACTGACCCAGCTTTGAATTCTGGATATAGCAGTTTCGATAAGAAATCATTTTCCCTCCCAATTCCAATGCTACATTGTTTTCAATTATACAGAGCTTGTGTCACGGAGTCCAATGTCACTGTGTTTTCAAGTCTTGTAAATGAAAAGTAGTTTTACTAGGTTGCTTGCATGATTTCTTTTAATCAAAAAATTTCTGTTATCTTCTATCACTCGATGTCCCCTTCTGAAGTTTCACAATGATATATGTTGGTGTATGTCTTTTTCTTTCTTCTGAAGATATTCAGTGGGCCCTCATAACCTGGACACTCACATATTTCAATTTAAGGAGACTCTGTTGAATTGTTCCTTTCATAATTTTTCTCACAAATGTTTTCTCTTTTCCCTTTATGAAGTTCAAAGTGTTCAGATGCTGTCTTTCCTAGCTCATCTAGCTGTTTCCTATCCTCTAGTATTCTCCATGACTTTATTTTTGAACTACTTTCTGCTCTACATCCTTCTATTAAGCACAGATATAATATAAATGTATGTGTATAAATTTTTATTTCTTACTTTACAAATCAAGGGCTCTTCTTTTCTGAGCATTTTCATTTAATAAACATCTACTATTTGTTATATTGGTATTATATTATCTCCTATTGTTCTGAAGATATTAAATATTGGTGATTTTTGAGACTTTGCCTCTGATTACAATATTGGAACGTTTATTTAACTCCCTGGATATCCTTGGAAGCTTGAGTGAAACATTAAGTAATTGTTTGTAGATTTCTCTGTATGAGCAAATAGGGAACTTCATTAGGAAATGACAATGTTGCTGCTCAATTTCTGTGGGTAAATTCCAAATTTGTGTACATGTGTATACTAAAATATGTATGTATTAAATTCTGGTGTACTGTTTTGGCCTTTAAAGAACATCAGTTGTCTTCATATGCTATCTCTTATACTTGATCTCAAATGTCTGTTATTTTTCAATCTTATTTTCTATATGTTTGTTTTTGGGAGACTTTATTTATTTATTTCCTTTACTGGTACTTGATCAGTTATTTTACAATTGAGTCATATCCTCAGACCTTTTTATTTTTTGTTTTGAGAGGGCCTCACTAAGTTGCTAAGACTGGCTTCAAATTTGTGATCCTCCTATCTCAGAATCCCAAGGAGCAGTTGGGATTGCAGGTGTGTTCCTCCACGCCAGGCCAGAAATCTCACTTTGTAATTCCTATAAATGACTATAATTTCTCCTTATTACAAATAATGTCTTTTTAAAATTCTGCTACTGTTTTCATCTTCCTCAAATTTTCTTTTTAAAAATTTTTGTCCATTTCTCTTTTCATTGTTTTCTATTTAAAATGAAAGAAAGAAAATCTAACATTATTTCTTCTTTTGATTCAGACAACACATCTTCCTGAACTCTATTGAAAGACTCAGTTGTTTACTTTTACTGGTACAATATTAGTATTGCTTTTATTATTTTTCTGCTTCATCCCTAATTATATGTGTTTTTTCATATCTTCCAGTAGTTAGTTCTTTTCAATCACCCAATTTTCAGTAACTTATTAGACACTCATATATTGCTCTTTCTCACTTATTTTCATGCTTAAAAATAATAAATTCCACATAAATAATATGTGAAATTATTATTTAATATTAATCATATATACCATATGTATAATTATATAATAATATAATATTATATAATATTAATTATTATAAATAATTATTATTTATGGAACAGAAAACTAAAGAAATGACTTTCCTTCCTCCTTGTCTTTGATCTTTTGTTGGGTAATTTAAAATTCTTTTCAAATCTACAGTTTGTATCATTGATTTATTTTAATAGCTCCTACCCAAAATTACAATCTTAAAGGGAGAGAATCTCTGAAGGTAATTATTATTTTGAGATTCTCTCTACATGGCACATATACCTACTTGGGTAACTGTACTTGATTCATTCAGCACAACATTACTTACAACATTTTATACAGAACAAATGCATTCAATGTTTGTTTGCGGTGAAGATCTTTCCTTCCACCCAAGGAGGATGATACAACTGGTATGGAGGCAGCTCCCATGCCACAGGGCTGTGTTGATGAGTCCATCAGGAGGTTGAGAGAGCACGTGGAAGGAACACTTACCAGCCGAGGGTTCCCCAAAGTAGCTGAGACACAAAAGGGGAGTGGAGTTAAAACTTTAAAAGGTAAAGCTTAACGGTGAAGAAAGCATAGGTTAAAAAGACACACAGGTGTGAAGATTTGAAATTAACGGGGATCATGAGCATTGGGTAAAAATGCTTAAGCACTTTTGGAACACTGAATGTGAACTGGTTTTGCCTGTGACATAAGATTAGCGAGGAAAGCAATTAACTGGCAAGAGAAGTTCTTGTAAGCAACATTAAGGGGGATTATTATCTTCAGAGTAATAGTGGGACCTTGAAAACTTAATCAGGGAACGGATAGGAGAAGCTGCATTTTATAAAGATCTTCTGACTTCAGAGTAAAGAATGCTTTGGAGAAGAGCGAGACTAAGAGACAGGGAGATCAGTTAAAAAGCAATTACAGTAGGAAAGAGATTGCCTGTTAGAAGGAGTGAGGTGAGAATGAAGAGATGTGGAAAGATTTCTCAGTATTTAGGAGTTAGAGTCACAGGACTTGATAACTGATAGGGTGATGTGAGAGCAGAGGTGAGAGAAGTCAATGACTGTGGTCTTTGGCAAAAGCAAGTGGGTCATTAGTAATGTCACTTCTTTCATCAATATTTAAAATAGAAAGGAATTTGGTTTAGCTGTAATCCCAGTGGCTCAGGAGGCTGAGGCAGGAGGATTGCAAGTTCAAAAACAGCCTCAGCAACTTAACAAAGCCCTAAGCAACTTAGCAAGACTGTGTCTCTAAATTATAAATATATATATGTATATTATATATATATATATCTTATATATAAATATATATATATTTATGTATATATACATAAATACATATATATACAATATATATACATATATATTGTGTATATATATATATATATATATAGAGAGAGAGAGAGAGAGAGAGAGAGAGAGAGAGAGAGAGAGAGAGGTCGTGGGGGGCTGGGGAATGTGGCTCAGTAGTTAAGTGCCCCTGGAGTCAATCATAGGAATGAAAGAAAGGAAGAAAGGAGTGAAGGAAGGAAGGGAAATTTGGTTTAGTTAGTGTATGTGTTAAAAGGATGAGTGGGGCAGGCAGATTATGTGAAAAGAGAATTAGTACATGAAAAGTATTATACATTAATGAATTGCAACCTCAGTGTTATTTGACCAAATCAACTGAACCATGGGAAAAATCAATCCTATTACAAAAACTTTGGGATTTTTCTTATTTTTTTTCAATATTCTCTCTCTTTCTTTCTGTCTTTCTCATACACACACACACACACACACACACACACACACACACATCTCTCTCCTGTTAAACACAAAAAGATTTGGAGAAGAGATACTTAGAAAAGTATAATCTTATTCTTAAATGATGCTTTTGATTTCTTTGCATAGAAATTAGAGATATTTTAAATTTCAAGAGATATGTGATAGTATTGCAGCAAACAAATCATACAATCAAGACTTGAGAATAGAGGTCTGGAGAGATTGTTTCATTCCTATTTTGACAAGTTTCCATCATTTTGTCCCTTTAGAATCTTGAGATTCAAAAGAACTGTCATGCACTAGTCTTTTCTTTCTTATGGGATTTGTAACTATTTATCCACAATTCCTATTCCTTTTTTCACTTTCTTTCCACTTTATGTTATGAAGGGCTTGTTCAGACATGTAAGTGTGACTAAACCATTCCTATTTTCCTGGTTTTCGCTGCCTATTTTCTTTCCTCTTTGGTCACATCTTGAAAGGACTTTGGTTTACTTTCATACACTATTCCTTGTCAAAGCAGTTTTGAGGACCCAGTGCTTGCTCTCTCTCTCTCTCTCTCTCTCTCTCTCTCTTTCTCTTTTTCTTTCTGTGTGTATGTGAGGTGATGGAGAGAAATTGGGAGGGGGAGAAAGAGAAACAAAGACATTTTTGGAGTAAGCTCATGGATATCTTTGACAGTAAAATTCACTCAATGTCTGAATAGATTTCTAACTTTTTATTTTTATGGAAATAAAAAGTGCCAATAAATGAACAGAAATTCCTTCCCTAGGCATAATGTCTAAGTCATATTTATTTGATGTTCTCCTTCATGCCCTACTTTTTCTCAAATTAATAGTCAACTATGAATTTCTGGCTACTTTTTAAATTCAATTTTGCCAGAATCTTAGTCATTGCTTTATTTTTTTATTTGCATTTTTTTTTATCTGAGATACATACATGGTCTTGTCTTTCAGTGCTTTTTAAAATTTTATTTCTTAATTTGGCAATCTGGTGAGACCCAGTTTTTGTACAATCCAAGGAGTCATATTTGAGATTGTTTCTGTCCCTTTTCATTTCTGATTGCAAAATTTCTCATCCTTTTCTGAGTTTATTTAATATTGTAGCATTTTTTTAAAGCAATGGGAAAGCCAACACACTATTGCCAATCACTCCTCCCAGGTCTATAGGCTCAGTAATTACCTGATCTTGTACATATCATAAATAACCATCATTTTACAAATGTTTTGAATGACACAGTCTTCATCTTTCAAGTCTCTAATATCTGTTCCCTTATTATCTGCTTCTTGGCCACAAAACTACTTCCAGGCAACTTTATTTTTCTTTTGGCAGCACCCTGTTTCAACAGATAGTTATCACTTCATGTAGTGATAGCTATTTAAGGATATGGACACAACATATTGGAATTATATTATAGATTTTATTTCTCATTCACATGAAGTTTGCAATAGATTTTCCTTATTGACTCAATGCTCTTCCTAAGTAGTATATAGGGATTCAGTTTCATTCCATCTTATGTATTTACCATCTCCCACTTGTGAGTTCCAAGATTATCATGTATAGTTACCTCAAGCATGTGGTAATAGAATGGTTATGAGAAGTTTATGTGCTAGATATAAAAATAGTCCACATCAGTGTAGTTCAGATTTCATTGACCAGAAGTCAATCATATGGCCACCTCTGTCAAAAAAGGAAACTGGTAAATGTGAACTGGTGTGTGCCCCAGAAGAAGAGGAAATGGGTCTGATAAGCAATTAGGCAGTCTCAACTGCATTAAATATCATTATTACCTAACTCAGCTTCCACTACATTTTTTATATGAGGAGCAGAAGTAGAGTTCTGAATCACCAGGATGAACGATCAGTCTCTCCTTTGGGGCTTGTTGTGGCCAAAACCATTTTCACTCAAATAATTCTATGACTTCATGTAGGAATTGTACCTTCAGGTTCCAACACCTCACAACCTTAACTGGTATAACAACAAGAAGCCAGACACATATGTAAATTATCCTAAAGTTTTGCTCTTTGGTTTACATCACACAGTTCTCTAAGACTTAGTTGAGGCAGGGACTAAAACAGGATTAAAGCAACCGAAATATAAGTTTTGAGTTTTTTGCAAAGTTCTGACTTATTAGGAGAACTGATAAGGTATGCAAAACTGCAATGAGGTTCAGGCACAGAAGAGCCAATGGCATGAGACAAATTGTCCTATCACAGATTTCAGAATTAGAGGCAGTTTAATTTTTAATGCAGGAAACTCAAAGTTTATAATCAACCCACTGAGTCTCTCTGAGGCCCATGATACATATACAAGGTTCTGAAAATTATCAAAGAAATCTAACCACTGAAAAAAATATACAAGAGATAGGTGGCTAGTCTCTTAAACTTTTTCAGTGTGATTTTATGCAGGAAAAAGAGAATATAAATTCAAACCCAGTTGTGTCTGCTGCTATGGCTGTGAGAATCATCCTGCTTACTAAGAACAAGCTTTCTGGTGGGTTTTGGCCAGGAGGAGATGATCTGCTTCCCTGATTGCCTCTGCAGGACATCACTGCTTTCAGTGACAATTGTCCTTTTAAAAAATATATGTTTTTAAATGTTTTTGCCTCTCACCTTCCCTTAGGTAAGTAAGATTATCCAGTTTCGGGGGACGAAAATAGCTGTAAGCATGCTTGCTTAATGCACATTCCCTTTTATCCGCAACTCAATTACAGGTAGTTTGCAGCAATAAAAGCCAATCAAATTTACACCTACCATCTAAATATCATCTAAAGATTTCTAATCAGTGTAATTGGTTCTCTCAGTCAAAAATTGAAAGATCAGCCTTCCCCTAGATGAAATCGGTTTCAGTGCAATGGAGAATTGGTTATCTTCATATTATCCTCATATTACACTGATGAAACATTTAATGGTAAGGCCTCTTTCATGGATTTAAAACTTCCTGGTGTCTGGATGGAAGTCAAATGTATAGTTTTAAAAGACTTGGTTAAGGTAATTTGGTTATTCTTGCTGTTAAATTCAAGTGTATGACTACTTACAGTCATTCCCACTGTTCACAATTAATCATATAGATGGACTGCAAGATTATCAATAGGCCTTGGCCAACCTGGGTACATTGAGATTTGACTCTGCCCTGCCATGGTTCTGAGGACAAATCCTATAGTACTGTCACCTAGTAGATACCTGATAAAATTGATGTTGAAGATGTTCGTGGCCCTAATTGGAAACATAAGAAAATATTGAACAGAAACCAAATTTTCAGTCAGGCTAATACCACACTGCTTTTTAAAACGGGAATATAATTTTTCTTTTTTCTGAAATTTGCCTTCACCCCCAAAGTCAATATGCCACAGAATTAGCATAGCCATCAACACTATTCAGCACTTACTCACAGAACGATTTTAGATGTAAGTTAAAATGAATTTCCAACATGCTGAGCGATGTGATCTGTCATATTAGTCTAGATGTCAGGTGCCTAAACTTTCTCTGTGAGAAGTATTTACAGAGTTTTTTCTTAAAGAGTCATAAAGAACATATGTGGGAGATGACTGTTATTTAAGTTAGTGAATTATAACTATTGTGAACTTCTTTTAATAAAAACACCTACACCAATTAGTTCATATTTTGTATCAAAGTGATTATTTCCAAACCTCATTTTCTCTAATCAAATCGTTGTTTGTTACAGAAACATGGCATGCTGTCAAATGAGTGGAATGTCTTTTTCTAATCCTGACTCATTAGTATAATTTTTCCCTTCAAGATAGGCAGCAAAAATATCCATGGGAGCTATAATTGGCTATGGAATGAGACAGTCGCCTCTGGCAAGTGAGGTACAATAGCTTGGCTGTTGAATTGTAAAGCTCCTATTTTTCATGGTTAGCTCCTGTCCCTCCCTCTTATCCCATCCACGTGGGGGAGGTTCATCAGCAATTCTCGAGTATGAAGCCTGCTGTTTCTCTGAAGTTGTATTTGAGTTGTTTTGTGTTGAATAACCATGTTAGCTTGGAAAATGACTTTAAACCTCTAAACATTAGTAGTTTCCTATTCCAAAAATCAAAAGAGGATACCATCTTCTTTGTTGAAGAGAGTAACAAGAATTAAATACAGTGTATATAATGTGCATAGCAAGAAATAGATACCAAACAAATGGCAGTGATTATTATGACCAATCGCTATATTCTTTAAAATAACAATTCAACTATTTTGAATTGCATGGCAAAGAACCCCACCCTCCTTCCTCAGGCATGACCACATTTATTCCATGGTCAAAATATTAAATGTCAATTTTAGTCCCAGAGTAAAATTTCATAGCGAGCTATCAACTCTAGAATATGGAGGTTGATAATGGAAGTGCTGACAAATCTTTGATGTCTTCAGGAATGTAATGGGCTTCTTAAGGAACTGAAGTTGCAAGGTAAGCTGTTTACTCTTTTCTGCTAAGGAGGCAATTATGCAAGGTTGGAGAAGTTTATAATATGATTAAATAGTCAACATTAAATCAAATGGTGATTGAATTCCCAAAGGGCAGTTTACCTTCACAGTACTTCTGAGTTACTGAATTATATTTTCAAATGTCTTTGCACTGGCCTATAGGGAAGGAATTGCTAGTGTTTCCAAGACAATTTTTAAATGGATTGATGGAGGGATGGCCTTTAAAAAAATAAATGGCTGTTTTCTAATTCTAATATTTGATAAATGAAAAAGTTTCCTCTTTGCATTTAAAAAATTCTCACTCTAACTAAATAACTAGCCCAACCTACTGAATATTTGCACATATTCATTTGCATCACATTTACATTTGACATACTGAAAAGCAATTTGTGCTAACACATGTAGCTAACAAAGATTCTACCTCAAAACTGTGTAATAATTCAATTTGTAATTTATTTCTAGTACATTAGATATTGACATTTTAAAATATATTAAATATATTATAGAGGATTATTCTGTATTTTATTCTTAGAAGATAAATGTTGGAAAGTAAACTGTCTGTAAATAATATGATCCTTATACTTAATATTTGGAGTGATTTATTTACTATCACTGTTTCTGAATGGAATAAAAATCTGCAGTGTTCTATTGTCCGATATGCATTAAAATCTAATAATAACCCTTATCAGTGAATTTACATTACAAATTTTTTTAAATGTATAAGAAAATAGATTCTACTGAAGAGTAGTTCTGCTCAAACAGTACAATAATTTATATGGAATTGGGAAGGTCATATACCTTCAGTCAACTTCAATTTAGCTAAAATAAATTGGAGGTAAAGATTAAATCAGTGCTGAAGGAATTCTTCAAGTTTTACATAAACTTTCAAAATTCTGGTGGTGATGAGACCACTGTGATTTTTAAAACTAAGAAAACCTTAAAAAGGATAGGAAAAACTTTATTTAATAAGTAACATACAGTAGTGGCTAAAAGCATGGAACATTAGATTACTTGGGTTTCAATACCTGCTTTTTCTCAACTAGTTTTGTGACTTGGGGTAGGTTAAACTCTCTGTGTCTTTCTTTCTTTATCTGTAAAGTAGGAAGTTAATAATGTCTCTTGCATTCATTTTGAGCATTCAGAGAATTTATATAAAGTATCTTGAATAAAATTATTCAAGTCTTGCCTGGAAAAGATTATTCAATTGTTTGATGTAAGTATATATGTATTATGTAGGTTTTCATATATTGAAAATCTAGGTCTCCTAACGTTCATTTTCCAAAAATTTCAGATTGTGTTTTGTAGTACTAATGGTGACACAAATTGATAACTCACTCTCACTTTTTCTGTAGCGCATATGACCTTACAAAGAGTACTAAATTTATTTCTACCAATCTCATTTTGTTTTGGAAAATAAACCCAGAATTGGTAGGCATTAGTTTAGTGGTCCTCAAAGTTTTAACATACATTAGAATCATGTGGATTTCCTGTTGAAACAGATTGGTGGGCCACCACCAGAGATGCTGATTCAAGGTCCTGGACAAGGCATGAGAGTTTGCATTTCTCTTGAGTCCTGAATCAACATCGTTGCTGCTCTTTTGCAGACTACAAATTAAGGATCTGTTCCTAAGATAAGAATTTGGAGATGAAAGGAGGCATTTAATTATAGAAACTATTTTTATTTTTCTCCATGAGTAAGAAACTACATGAATGAAGTTTGTTCTTACATATTTGACTGGCAAGTTGATATGCACAGGGTTTATTCCAATGACTTGAATTCTGCTTCCTAGGAAATTCTCTTTCTGAGAATCAATGTGGTCTGGAAACATCTTTAACTACATCTGATCAAGAAGAGCTCAGTTTTTCTGGAGCAAAAGATAACTAATGGAGAATAGTGTGATAAATTATTAAAAGAGTAGACAATGGGGTAATCTCTTAGAGTGTTTGATTAACAGGCTATTGATAATGTACTTCAAAATCCTACACATGGAGCAGCCAAGTCTCCCCACTTACAGAATGTTTGACCAGAGGAATGTCATCTGGGTAGTATTTTAGCAAGATTAATTTGCGTTGAAAAAATAGAAATTAATTTAGACAGGGATGGAGTCTCTGCTCATAGAACACTTATGAATGGTAGCTGGAATGAAGAGAGAAAAAAAGTCAGGGAGACAAAATTAGCAAAACCAAGTCCCTGATTCTCTGCAGAGATAACTGACTTTTCAATTTCAGATTCCTGGAGATGGGGTTCCCTTAAGAGTAAGGGAAAACAGTAGAAAATATCCAATACTGTATTGGATTAAGTTGCTGACTATAAACCAAAGTGGTATGGCTTTAAAGGTAGGTTACTTTTGTTTTCGTTTTTGTTTTTCTACATCAACCTGGAAGCAAAAATCAGTACTGGTATTCATGCCTCAAATGAAAATCCAGTTCTGTGATTAGTTCAACTAGAATTTTATGTCTCAAACATACTCTTTAGAAAATTTCTGTTTTTATTCTCTCTCTTCAGCTACAAAGTTCTCTCTCTTCTCTAGTCTCCCACCCACCACACTACATGTGAAATGTGTATAGATGGATGCAGGGTCAAGACAAATGTGACTGCTATTTTTTGTTTATTTTTTCTTACCCAAACAATAGAGAAGAGGGGGTGCTCCAATTTGGAATGAGAGGAAAAATAAATTGAAGGAAATAGGACTATATATTTGTATGTTTATGTGTATTTGCAACTATACATATATATGTAAATATGAAAATTTATGAAGTATAATATAATAATTTAATACATGTATAATGTGTTGAATGGCTCACTCAGGTTAATTAATATTTCCATATCCTTAAACTTTTTTGATTAACACATAAGAATTATGCATATTCATGGAGAATATTTTAATACATATATAGATTTTTGAGAGTCCTGTCTAGAACGCACTTATTGGCTTACCCTTTAAAATTCTATTTAGAATTTTAAAAGCAAAGTTCTATGAGCACAGAAGGAAAATCTGCTGAGTTGAGATGGGAAAAGACAGGAATATTACGAGACAGTAAGGAAAGAGAAAATTGCTATGTGGGGGTACCTGGTGCCACCTACCCCACAACTTGGGCAGCCTGGAGAGGAACATAGGGAGGTTCAGAAGTAATCAGAGATGGCCTCATTTTATCCATGGCATTCTTGGCTGTCCTCGAGGTAGAAGAAGCAGGTCTATTACATAATGTCATTTTTATGCACATCATTTCTGTTGAACACAGTAAGTCAAAGGTGAAACTATGCAGCTGCATTGATTCTTTAGTTTATAAAAGCTAAGGTGTATTGAGTAATATTTTAGACTTTTGACATGAAGCTGCTTTCGTTTCCAAAAGGCAACAAGAAGTCAAAGTGCATAAAGCAAACATTTAAAATCAAAAAGTTAAGGTAAATCCACTAGATCATAAAGCTTTACACAGATAAGTTGAAGGAACACCAATGATAGTGCACCCATAGATATTTAGCACTTAAATGGGGAATTATAGAACCCCTAAATTTTAGAAGTCATTTTATAATAAGCACAGAAACTAGGATTCATGTATCATGAGATGATGTCTAAATGACAAAACTGTCTGCAAATTTTGTCTTCACTTTTATGCAAGATATTTTTAGGGGTGAATCTCCATGACACAGCAGTGACAGTTGATAGCTTGATGCCAGCCATGTAGTGCAGCAGTCTTAAGTGTTTTGATACCAAAGCCATTTTAATGCTTCAGAAAATGCAACATAAAAGAACAATTGTACAAAATATATGCCATATTTATTTTCAGATGTGTTTTCAACAAAACTAATAAAAAAATAAAAATAGTCACGTTATGAGAATTTTCAACTTTGACACTACCATAGACTATATTTGGGTTATTTTATTATTTAAATCTTAATTGTAAACTGATATCCTCAAAATGCTTTGACATGTAGAGATAGAATGATGAACTTTGTTACCCATTCAGATAAAATTTTTTAAATGCAATATTTCCTGAGTGATGGAGGAAAAGTTTTAAATGGGAAGTCAGTAGTGTTCTATCTGAAGAGGGGATCCATATGACAGATATCACTGAAAATTATGAACATAGTAGCTAAAATTTAGTGACCTGTACAGGTTGGGAGAGCAGTGGTCAGGGCAAACAAAGAAATTTGGTCCTTGGCCTCCAGGTCCTTGCTCTTTGCAAGAGGAGCAAGGGTCCACATTGCTCTGTGGAATATTCTCTGCCATCTCTAGTGTGCCCAAGAAACTGAGAAGATGGGAGAGAAAAATAGATGTTTGATTAGTATGTGATGATATGAACTTGAAAGAATATTCACAACATTGTTCTTATTGAAAAGTGTGTTTGCATTCCCAACAATCAATTTGCAGTTAAATTTCTGGTACACTCACAGGCTGGGGCCCAAATCATACAGAATAGTGCAAGAGAGTTCTCAGGGCATGTAGGATGCATTGTTTGAAAGCATCAGAATTCAATAAGACAGTGCCCAGGCATCTGGAGATAATCCCAGGAAACAGCCCAGCACATGCTTAGTCATTTATTTGCATTCCATATTAGCTCTGCTCAAGTTTATCCATATCAAGTCTTCTTTCAAGTGCTTATTGATACTCTTATCTGGTCTGGTTAATTAAGCACACTATTGACAAATTTTGGATCTTTATTTAATCTAGCTTAGTAGAAATTAGAAACACACTATCAATTGCTCATGAAGATCAGTTAAGACATGAAAACAGAAACCTCACAGTGACAAGTCAGTTAAGATCATATTCTCACATTTTTTAATATGTCAGACATTGTACTACTTCTTAACAAGATTGTCTGTTTAATCCTTTAATAGTCCTGTAAGATGAGTATTATTTTGGACCCCATTTAGCAGACATGGAAAGAGACCAAAGTCACATAGCTCGTAAGTTACAGAGCCAGAATTCACATTCAGGCATTTTTTTTTATTTTTCAAGAACTTGCTTTTAATTTCTCTACGATGTCATATCTGTCTTGCAGGCAATATATTCTCATCAGATGGATCTTGAAGCAGAGTCGAGTAGTCAGTCTGGAAAATCAAAAATTAGTATCATATCGTCCTCAAGTGGTGATAAAATGTTTTTCAAGGATTGGTACCTTTGACGTGTTTTAGCTCTTGTTCCACCTAGAAAAGTGTTCTGCACATTTTAGGAACTCAAAAAATTTTAAAAAAGGCATTGACTGACTCAAAACTAACATATGTATATATATATATATATATATATATTCATATGTATACATATATATATATAAAATTATATATAACACCAGATTCATATGTATATACACATATATGTGTATATATATATATATATATGTGTGTGCATAGCACCAGTTCTTTAAGATAGGTCTTTCTTATCAAAATAATATCTCACCAATATAGTTGCACATCTGTTTTCATTTTTGCCATTCTCAGAGAGTGTGGTCATTTGTCAACAGTATGCTATTTCATGCTTTTCAGTGGGTTACTTTCTAAAATATTCAACACGCATCCTGGAAATGCTGCTTAAGATTAATTCATCTAAGGTATTTTATCACCATCTCAATTTAACTTTTTTATGGGAAATAAGAATACTAAAACTCTGTCTGACAGGTAAGGAAACTGAGACTTGGGGCAGTTAATAAACTTGTTCTTTGCCAGACAGCTAACTGATGATAGAACTGGAATTTAAAACTAAGAATATGGACTCCAAAGCCTGAGGTCTTAAACATTGCATAACACTGGTTTTCTTCAGCCATAAATCATAAATTATATTTTCTTTGATGTCTAATTTCTTTGAAGACTTTATCCTTTTGGTTTTGCATACTAACCAGTTGTGCTACATGTTTTGTGACTGTAAATTAGGTGAAATGTTCAGATTTTCATCAAATATTATCTTTCTTTTAAAATTATAAAATCTCCTTTTTATAACATTTTTCAACATATTTTAGCCTAAAAATGCTATGCTGGAGAATATATGGTTTTCAAAGAGGTTTGATATGGATCCTTTCCTGGATGACTTTAGTTTCTCTGTATATTTGTTAATGAGGATGGAGTGGAAGAAGATAGAATCCAGAGAGATGCAAAAATCTCCTGAGAAACTTTTATAATCTTGTATGTGACACACTTGGGGCCTTTTCTCTGAAAATCTGATGTCCCCCTCTCCAGTTTTATAATAAAAATGCAATGCATAATAGAATTTAGTAGGAGGAATGAAGCATTTACAGGCCCCCCCTTCCCCTCTCCCATCACTGAATATATTGAACATGGGTGAGGTAATATGGCATAGGATTTCATTCCACTTCCTTTAAAAAGCCAAAGTGTGAAGAAGGTAATGTTCATAGAAAAGAAGTCTAAGAACCAATATTTAGTCCTGCTTCTATTCTAGGCTTAAGCTCAGGGCAGTTAAGCATTCCTGAATCTCATGGACTGTTCAGTTTAGGTTGCTAAAGATATAATCTGCATGGTTATTTTGCAGTATATATCCAGACAAAGCAATATTCCTGAAGGCCACTCTGAATCTATTTCCCTTGAGAAGTAGAGAATGTCAATAGTTACTCAGAGGTATGAGATCAAAGTCAAATATCTTTCCATTTAAAAATAAGAGTTATAATACATCAATTATTTTTAGACCTTTATAAATTCTATGGCACAATGTTTCTAAATGTTCTCATTCAATCTTCATAACATTCCCCCAGAGTAAAGAATTTGTGTTTTACCAATAAGAGAGAAAATGACCCTCTGTGGGAAATATAGGATACTAGTTTAAAAATAAAATATACTAAGCAGAGAAGTGTGAAATGAATGCTATGTGTGTCATTTAGTTCTGCAGACTAACCTGCATGAATGTGGTTGCCATGAAGGGATGGGATACAGTTTGACATAGTGCAAACCACCTGACAGAAGACCAGTCTTGAGGGGGATATTCCAGTGTACCAATTAACACAACCAATATAAGATGCAAATCAAATATGGAAATCTTTGCTAGTATTGAATCAGAATGGCTATAGACGAAAATAAAATTGCAGTTATATGTTCAAGTCCATCAGGGTTTCAATGCAGAAGAAGGTGTTAAATGCAGGTCTGGACACTGTTAGGGAGGTTATGGTCTCTGTGATTCCCCTGGCTTGCACAATCACCCTGTGAAAGTAGTTCAGCAAACACCTAATTACATCTTAACAAGTTCATAAGACCATGATAAAAATCAATACATTTTCTTCATAGAAAGAAGACTGAGTTCCATTTTATTTTCTCATTTTTAATTTAAACAGTGAGCACATTTTCTATTTGAATGTTGAATATGAAATGCCTGAAAATTTGCTACATCTCCAGGGCTAACTTGCAAAAGTTCTTTATATGTAATATGCCTTTGATGAATAACTTTTAGTCAGTAGAACTTAATAAGCAAAACAATTGATTATTTCCTAAAGTACCTGTGAATTTAACAAGCAAATAAAAGCCAAAGAGGGGAAAAATTTAATGTACCTGCATATGGATCTAACAGTATAATTGAGAATTTTAATTATTATAGAAGTGACTTCTGTTATGTACCTTCAATCATGGTGCATTTGCATTAGAAAGGTAAAGATGTAATGATTCTTATTAAAACACGTGGCACATTCTTCATTCTTAAATAAAGAAAAAAAAAATACCCATTAGTGCAAACAATGTAATATTCACTCATTTCAAAGACTTTTTAGCTTAATGTTATAGTTCTGACAGAACATAATGAAATATGTGATTGACCAACACCCTATTCCTTGAAACATACCATTTGTGGATAAAATATGCTTCATTCTGAAACAGATTGATATAAAAATGCATGCGTGTTATAAAAGCACAAAGACAAACTGTTTTCTAAAACATTAATTTTTTTTATATTCACACATTTGAATATTGGTGAAAATAAACATTTAGAGCAATCTAACAAGATGCCCCAAACCTGCACAGTCCTTTTGTATTCTATCAGAATAACAGATGCAAGACTCAGAGTGAATAATCCCCTACAGAAGATGTATGCACAAAGCCGGTGTTGCCAGGATTTTCACGAACGCTAGCATTGCTCAAACTGAAAGTAAAATAAAATTGAAAAATAGAATAAGTAGTGATTCTTAAATTTTAAATATCTATCATCTTGTCACACAGTATCTGTTTATTTCTGTCAGTCTTCCAGTGCTATTACACTAATTCTTTTGAGCCTCAAAATATAAAAGCTTACAAACTGGTTAAAATCCCTAAAGCGGCTTGCTTTCATTTCCATGTCGACAATGCATTAGAGAAAAAGAAAAAGTCATGTGCAGGTTGTTTCGGTAGGCATAATTTGCTTTCCCTTCTAAATTTTCTTTGAAATGCTTCACCAGTATTTGATGCTCAAAATTAAATGACAGTAGGATTGATTTTCCTATCAACTTTGTGATTCTGCATTTTCCTTTCCTACACCACTTCCCAGAAAGCCCAAAGTAAGCACCCTGAGCAATCATGATTGAACTGTTCTCTAAAAATTAAAGAATCCCTGACTCATTCATGTTTAACACCCTGACATTTGACATCATTAATCCAAACTCCCATGGAGTTCGCACAATAAGAAAAGACTCTGGAATGAAATGAATAGCTGTACTCAAGTACTGATTTGCAATCATTGAGTTCTTGGACAAGATAACTTACATCAGTAATTTATGAAGAAAATCATCTGATTTATTAAGTATTAGATTCTTTTTGCCTCATGCAGAGAAAAAGTGTTTTCTACACCATACCTCTCTTTTATCATTGGTATATTGAGGTGTAGTTTAAATCCACCCTTAAAAGATGTTCAATTCTAAGCATTTTGACAAACCTGCAGTCCTGGAACCACCACATAATAAAAATAGATTGTTTTCAATCATCCTTAAAAGTTTCTTCATAGCCTTTTATGTTCAACTCCCTCCTCCCATCCTCAGTCTTTGGAAAACAATGACCTGGTTTCTGTTCCTGCGTTTTTGCATTTTTGAGAATGTCAAATAAATGGAGATATAAAGAATGCAGTTTTTCTCTCTTTCTTTTAGTATGATACTTTTGAAATTCATCCATATTGTTATATGTATCAGGAATTTGCTACCTGTTACTGTTGAAGCATTTTCCACAGTATGGCTGTATCATAGTTTGTTTATCCACCACCCTCTTTGGTGAACAGTCTAGTGGTTTTCAGTCTTTGTTGATTATGCATGAAGCTGATATAAATGTCTACCTACAAACTTTTTTGGTTTTTAGTTTTTGGTTTTTTTGTTTTTGTTTTTTTTTTGGTTTGTGTCCATTTCATGTAAACAATTACATAGGAGTAACATTACTAGGTCCTGTGGTATGGATATCTCTAGCTTCATACTTGAATGAAAACCTATTTTCCAAAGTCACTGTACCAATGTGCATTTGCACAAGGAGTGCCTGAAAACTCCAGTTACACTGAATCTTTGTCAACACTTGACATTGTCTGTGAGTTTAATTTCTTTTTAAATTGGAGCTATTCCCAAAGCTATGTAGTGTCTCATTGTGCTTTTCATTTGTATGTTTCTAATGACTAATGATGTTGGGTATCCTTTTCTTGGGTTTTCTTGACGTTCATAGCTTTTCTTTGGTGTCTAGTCACATATTTTGCCAATTTTTAAGTATGATAGTCTTATTAATAATTTTTGAGAACTCTATGTATTCTGGTTCTTTATATATTCTGGAATGGAAGTAATTTTTCTTTCCAACTTTCTGCATATTTAATGGAGGTCGAGGTTCTGGGTCTTGTTTGAAAATGATTTTAAATATATGATTTGAAATGGCTTTTATATAAAACTCAATTTTTTATTTAGGTCATCTGACCATCTTGTTTACTGTATTATTATGACAAATAAGCAAACTGAATATTTTTCTTTGTTTTTATGTTTTCTCTTCAACTGGAAATTTCTAAATGATCACTGGGATAAAGGAAAGCAAATTTAGTAGTAATACAGATTTCATAAGTTTCAGCTCAATTACCATGATAGCCAGGCTGTCAAAATCCACCTGTGAATCACTTCTTGTTCCATTGTACTGTATTCTCTTTTTCAGTATCACAGGGAGTGGGTACCAGAGATTGAACTCAGGGGCATTGGACCACTGAGCCACATCCCCAGCCCTATTTTGTATTTTTTATGTAGAGACAGGGTCTCATTGAGTTGCTTACTGCCTCACTTTTGCTGAGGTTGGCTTTGAATTCTTAATCCTCCTGCCTCAACCTCCCTAACAGTTGGGATTATAGGTGTGTGCCACCATGCCCGGCTATTGGACTATATTCTTGTATTGATTTCAGTTGCTGAGTTTATTTCAACAGAAAGAGACCACTCTGTAACATTCCTTTAAGAATCTTGCTTAACTTTTCCAGGAAGTCTGAATAAGTTGTTTATGAAAGAAAGAAATTCCACTTGACATTTTGCTTTTCCACATGAAGATCTAGGAGAAAGCACAAAACTTCTCTAAGGGGCTGCTCAGTGATATAACACACAGAACCACTCTAATGATACAGTGCTCTTTGGAGCACTTAAGAAAATCGACTTCTTAGCCTATAACTTGAATGCATTTTATTAAACATTCCCACTTCATATTTTATTAAACCTCCCTTTCCTGAAATGCTTAAAAAGCAGAGGTACTGAAGAAAGAAGTGTGGAGTTGGGCAATAGATGAATAGGAGTAAATGAATGCTGCTATTTATATGTATCCTTTATTTACTTCATCAGAGATAAAAAATGATTAAGTATCTTCTGCATAAATATTTCAAGTCTTCTGCCTAGACCTCTGTCAAATGCTTGTTGAACAGTCCAATATATTCAAGTGAACTATGTTATAAGTTAAAAACAAGGAATGGGGCTTAGCAAGTGGAAAATCATCCAGTGGAATCTCTCTGCCCCGATAATGAGGTGTTTTGGGGCACGGGAAGGTGAATGTCAACATTTGAATGTTGTGACTTGGACTTGGAGGAGAAGAGGCTTGGAAGTTTGAGTTGGGACAGGAGTGGATGATATTTTGGCTCTCCTCTGATGTGCAGGAAATAGTTACTATGGCATCTACAGGTTTATCTGAGAGAAAAGTCTGCAAGGTGAGTAGATAGTAAGCCCTTTGTCTTAGTTATATCACAAATTACTTATTTCTTACTAAAAATAAACAAGCTTAAGGTAAAGGGGATGAAACAGAAGATTCGTGGCCTTCTAACTTCCTCCCCATAATCTTGCAAATTTCCTGCCTTAAGGATCTTTTTTCTACTGCATAGTAGAAGACTGTTTATCAAAATTTTGGTGTCCCATCTTTAATCTGAATACAACTATTTAAGGATGATCTAAAGTGATTAGGATTTTTTTTTTTTTTTTTGGTACCAGGGATTGAACTCAGGGGGACTTGACCATGGAGCTTCATCCCCAGCCCTATTTTATATTTTCTTTATTTAATTGCTTAGCCCCTTGCTTTTGCTGAGGCTAGCTTTGAACCTGTGATTCTCCTGCCTCAGCATTTATGCACAGCTGTAATTTTACCTCTTTTATGAGGTGGCTTTTTGTACTGGCCCACTTAAGTGTAGTCCCTCAATGACTTATCCACATAATGATTTCAGAGATTTAAGCAGATGTGGTACTAAGCAATAAAAAGGACATGCTTTTCCTATTTTTGAAACTTCTTGTTTGCTAGACTGAACCAAACAAATCAAAATTTCTACACAAAATATTTGCTGCATAATTGCTAACAATAAAAATACTACCTTCTGATTCTTGGACAATTGGGTCCCTTGCTGTGTACTTTTTTTTCTCAATGTAAATCTTGTGCATAAGTGAAGGCTTTGAATAAGTATGGAGAGGACATGAATATAGTTCCACGGCTCTATCCTAGTGAATTCAGAGAGGCTTTTTCAGCAAAGCAACCTCTCTATGTATTACCATATCTGTGGTATGGCTGTTCGAACCCACAATGTCTTAAGGGTGTGGTAGGGAAATATGAAGTGGGGACTACTGCACAATAAATCCAGTGTAAGGACAATGTTTAAATGTTAACTTCTTTCCCCCACCTGATGTTTTCCCTTTTCTTGCATCATACAGTAAGAAGAAGAAGGAAGAAGAGGAGGAGGAGGCGGAGGAGAAATCAGTCTCCTCTAGAAGGTAAGCATGCATTCAGTTAAAAACTAAACAATGAAAACTCCAGGTCCTGGCTTTTATATTGCAAATCTCCAAATCAATTGGTAGTTCTAGAGCAGTGCACAGAATTATCAGAGTGATCTAATGCCTGTGAAGCCATGCGGAGAGGATCAGGGAACACTTTGAAAGAGAACTGTAATTTTTGAAGTAATGGAACACTGCTGGATCATGATAGCATCAGCCAATGCCTCAGTGAACAGATGATTGAAGGGTTCCTGCTTCCATTGATGACTTGGCAGTATATAACCCCTTGAAAATTGAACATGACCCTTTAAAAATGGGGACCCCAACATAATTAAATTTAACTATTATACTAGTAGGACTTTAACATAGAAACAAAAGCGAAGTCACATTATTTGTGCATTTAGTTTATGGATGGAAATTCATACCTGCTACCTTAAACTATATATGCACAACTAATCAGTATATAAAACTGGAACCTCCTTTCTAGAGGGGTAACTAGGGTAGTGGCTCTTACGTCTTTTCCTACAGAAGTAATTATATGAATAATAGGGGAAAATCAGTTAAAATGTGTTAAATTTATATTCGCTTTTCCATATTTTCTTAAATACAACTTTAAATCCATGAATCCTAAACAACTAAACAAAATGATACAGTTTATAATCACAAAAGTAATGGAACAAGGTTTCATCTGTCATGTTGGATTATAGGACATTAGTTGGGACCACATATATATCAGATATATGGAAAACTCCCAAATACAATCATGAAATAAAAGTTGGAGAAAAAAAATTTTGGTTCTGATCTTCCCCGCTGCCAAACTAAATTTATCATGCAACTGGTAGTAAAATTAGGAGTAGTAATAGCAATAATAACATTTATTCTTATAGCAGGTAATTTTCAATCATGTATTTATTTCGCACCAGGCACTATAAATAATGCACTTATTTTATTTAAAACTTGCAATAATTTTCTCCCCAGAGCTCCTGCTTCTCACCACTTTTCCATATTGCTGTCTCTAGCCACCAACAAACTCTAAAATAGGCTTTCCAGCGAAGAGGAATCAATTCTGAGTCTCTCAAACGTGTTTCAGTATTCATTTTGAAATAATACATGTTTTTGCTGCCAAAAGATGTTATTTTGAGTACAGTTTCTCTGTATTTCTCTAGATTCTTTGTCAATGAAACACTAGTATAAAGGAAAGAAGGCACTACTAGTTTTTAAAAATAATTTTAAGGTAATGAATGCACAAATGAATAATTAATTATTCAAAGGATATACTTTCATTCATTTACTTTCACACTAATAACACAGGATATTCACTTCTTGAATTTTACATGGCACATTGGTTAGGACCTGTAAAAACTGTGTCTGTGGGAGATAAATTGTGGTTACTATACCTCCAGACATGACTGAGGCGTATCTAGAGAGGAACATCTTATCTGCACTGTTATTTTTGTATGTGGAGAGCAGTTCTTTGCAGTTATCAGAGTGAAAATTCCATCTGTTACTTGCTATATACAGACTCTGAGCAGAAACCACAAACCTTTAAAAATGCTTATTTGTTACAAAAAAATACAATACATTTTCAGAATCCTCAAATATTGAACTGGAGAGATTATAGAAAACTCTATGCCAACAAGAGCCAGTAGAGATTACAAACATTTTACCGAGGGAAAAACAAAAGCAGCCTAAATATCCCTATTGAGTAAACTGCCTCATTATTTACTTTTGAAACAGAACTTAGATTTCTTTTCTCTATTGTCTCTGATATAATTTCAAAGTGAGGAAGATAATTGGAGAATGGAGCAGGAAAGGCACGTACTGTACATGGCAGGGAACTGGAACTGAGGGGACAGAGGGAAGCATGAACTGGTTTAACTCTCAATTCTGTTTTTTTTTTATGATAACTTATTAAAGAAGGCAGTTACACACACCCTCAGAATCTCAAAATTTTAAGCAGCTGATATGGCCTTTAAGTTATTAAATGCAAGTCATCAACTGTTTTTTTAGAAAGTCACTTTTTCCTGTCCTCTCCCTTTGTAGAAAAAAAAAATGTATATTAAATACTACTACACTTTCTAGAAAGTATTTTGGTCATTGTTTATTCTCCAAAACATGATTGTTTATTTATTTATTTTTTTACTAACTATATGGACTATATGGACTAGCATATATTGTGATTGCTTAACAAATACTTCTTAAAGACTTTATTCTCAGATGTTCATGATATCTGATGTCAATGAGGACTAAAGAAACATTTATAACCAAAATTATGAGCATAGTTACTTTTATATGTGTTTGGATCTTATCATTACCTGTTTTATTTTATTCTTTTTTACTTATGCCCATGTAGCTTATGAACGTCAAGAACCTTCCAGGTGAAAAAGCTACTTTTATATTTCCTTGCTTGTTTTAGTTTTTTTTTTTTTTTTTTTCCAAGTAGATTTTTACTAGCCCCAAAGGTAGGCATTGTTGGAATAATTTAATACTATCCTAGGGCTAGTCAATTGTGAACAAGTCTGCTCTATGAAAAAAAAAGATAAAAAATTGCAACTCAACATCTTATACTATGAAAAGGAACTGACTGAACAAATATATTATAATAAGGCTTCTCAACTCATAATTTAAATCAACTCTTCCCATTGACTTTAGTAACAGAAAGAATGCTAAATTCTTAACTAATGCCATTGAAATTAAGGCAGTGATATGATTACAAAAAAATCTAGTTTTACAAATGGAAATCTAGTCCTGAAGAAGTCCTAAATCCACAATTCACCTAAATTTGCAGAGCCATCGTACACACACATGTATTAGATTTTGATGTCATTTCTGACAGTTTAAATGACTGCCAAAATGTACAATTGAAATGATTTCATCTAGAGGTTGGCAAACTTATTTCTATCAAGAGTCAGATAATAGTTTGGACTTGGTGGGATAAGTGTCACAACTACTGAACTCTGTTATTACTATAACTCACAAGCAAGTACTTAGTAAATTAAACAAGCTTGGCTGTTTTGCAATAAAACTTTATGTAAAAAATAGGCAATGATTGCATTTGTCCTGTCAACTATATTTTGCCATTGTTCTAAATTAAAATTTAATAATTCCCATGAAAAAATCAAGAAGTTTGCTTAACTTATTATTAAAACAATTGTTTTTTCTTCCAGTTATATCTAGGGTATCATAACTACTCTTTTATCACATTGTCAATAAATCCAATATTTTACTATGTCAATGGTCTAATCAGTCATATATGAAATGGTTACAAAATATGGGAATTTTTGTTTCTTACATATTTTCACATTTTATTATAGTTTCAGACTTCTGAATTAGTTACTATTATCTGACAGGTCAGTTTTCTTACCTTCCAGTGATTTCCTTGGTCAATAAACTGCTCAATATAAAGCTCTGAGGAACTGAACCTACTCATGGTCTTTAAAACCTGCCTGTAAATTATTAAAATATTGATGCAAACACAGCTAGCTACCCAAGTAACCATTATAGGCAGTGAAGGTATAATACTAGGTTAATTTGCAAAATTACTTGTGAAAAACAATTTTGAAATAAAAAAAGCTTCATTGTTAGCATCATTGTTTACGTGCAGTTCTAAGGTGTGTCTTCATTCTTATTCATAGCAGTACACTACCAACAACATGTCAACTTTAATGTTTCTGCCTACCTCTCTTCTCTTTTGACATTACCAGGAGGTAGAGTGTCCTTTATGTGTACTTTTAGCAGCACGAAGCCTCTGTTTAGAATGGTTTACTAGTGCTAGCTGAGAGCTGTAGCTTGCTTAGTGGACTCCTGAATTACTGCAGCTCGATTCTGCCCTTACGCAGACGGTGACAATGTTTTCTCTACTTTATCATCTTGTGACCGTTTAAAGTGTGCATACTTTACCCACTTAAATTAGCAAAAACCCATTTTCTCCTTTCAGTAACAATAGCCAAATAGATCTATTAAAACTTTACAAGTGTAGAAAAGAATGGCTTAGCATTTAACTTGAACTAAGAAAGGCTCTCTTTTCACTGCTGATTTAGACTCTTCTTCTCACTACATCTCATTTACCTTACATGTTGCTGGCAAACAAAGAAATATTGGAGAGCACTTATGTGTTTCATTTATGTTACAACACTCCATGTTCAAGCCTGACATACATTCCAGAATGTTAAATCTACCTGGCATCAAGCAGTTCATGCCTTGATGATTAATTACAAATTTAATAGAAAAGATAAATAACCCCATTGCAATTGCAAAACAGTAAGCATATATTTCTTTAATCATAGAGAAATTACTAAATCCTATTCATCACAGGTGTTTAGGTTTATGTTATCAGCATCTGCTGTGAATCACATGAAGTTATTATTTTCATTCTACAGCACCAATGGGTGTTTATGGAAATAACTGTACACTATACAATTTTGATTGCACAGAAAGAAAAATAGTTATTTGGAATGCAATTTGGACTGCAATATTTCTTTTTCGTTGCCTCTCATTTGGCAGCTCATCCTACTCAGATATTATCATCAATATGCCATACATAAACTCACATTCATCACTGGTACTTAGGCTTATTAACTAAACAGCAATTATATTGTCGTAGGAGGATTATGGGAATGCATACAACTGTGTGCTGCAATGTTTCCTTCTTTACAGCACAATGTGCTTTTTGTTGTTAACAACAAACCATAATGTAAACAATCTGTCTGAAAGTATAAAAAGTGTCACTGATGGCAAAAGCAGCATTTTATGGATATGCCCATTTATAGACATGCTTGTGTAAAATTTAGCAACTCAGCATTTTCTAACAAAGCATATCGAATACAAGCTGCACAGAAGATTCAATTTTAAATTACAATTTTACAAATTAAGGTCTGACACTTATGAAAAATCAAAAAGATTACTTGAACCCAACCTCAATATTAAAAAAGAAAAAAAAAAAAAAAAAAAACACAAGTTGATGATTTTTAGAGTCATCAGTTCCCACTAAAATAGTACCGTGATTTCACCTCAAAGGAAAATAGTCATTGGTTGCACCCCTGTTATCCTTCTTCTCCCTGTGAGAGGTTTCTCCAAGCAGGACCCAGCCTTTGTCATTCCAGATTAGCTGACAGCAGAACAAAGACAAGTAACTTCCTACCCATTTCACCATCACCATAGGAAGTTGGAAGACCCCAGGGTGGGTTCTTGGCACTCTCTTGACCATACAATTACAGGGAAAAGCTCACTTTTTTGCCTCATTCCTGAAAAGAGAATTCAGTGGAACAGCCCTGTCTGCTACCTACATGCTTAATCCAGTGGGCTGGTCATAGGAGTTCATGACTGAAGTTCTTCCAAAGGCTGTAACAGCATAGTGAGTTCATTCAAGTGGACGTTTCAGGTTCATGGATGTATTTAGAGTGACTGTATTGATTGATTGATTGACTGGGTGATTAGACAAAAGTGAAAGCAGGAGCCTAAAAAGCTGTTTTATATAAGGGATTAAAAAAAACTAGTCAAAATGTGCTCCCCTAATCTGATAGAAATCTTACAACAAATCCTTAAAAATACATAGAACTGGAGAGAGAAACCCATTTATTGGGAGATTAACAAAAATTATCGCCAGCTGGTACTATACCTGTAAATAGTAAATGGTAATATTTGAAGCAATAAAAGTCATATTAAGTACTTTTGCTTGAATCAACCAGGTTTATTGATATAATTGCAATTGTTTTAATTTGCATATATTAATGGAGGTTTCGTATTCACTATGTAATAGCTTCATAAAACAACATGAAGCAACTAAAGTTGGGACTAGATATTAGGCTTGGCTGATAAGAATCCCCAGGCTTTCCATCCAGGCTTCAAGCAATGATTATACCTGAGTATGAATGAAGTGCTTCACCTTGGTCTGCACCAGACTTGCTAGGTATAAATGAGAATCATCACCTCTATCCTGAGATTCCTCAGAGGTGATAAGAATATAAGTTCAGATCTTAAATAAATCCTAGAATTCGCTAAAGGAAGAAAATAGCTCTATATAAAATAATAATGACTGTAATTTCTCTTCTTATATTTAAAAATTAGAATGCCAACTTGCATTTTATTTTTAAAACCTGTCACTGCTATGTGGCCCAGATGTTGGGTTGACATTCCCACCATTAGCAAGAAGTGATTCATTCCCTATATGTGATATTACAATTCTCAGTCTATTTACTCTTTCAAGGCTGCAAAAATCCTGCTGATTTTCCACACTTTTTGAATATGCAGAATCATATACATGAAAAATGAAATTATCACTTCTTTAAGAAGAAATTTAGAATATTGATTCAGAGTGTATATTCTGTGGAATGACTTTTCCTTGAATATTTAGGCTGATTTTTTTTTTCTCTCAGCTTTCAAGTAATAGAATTCATTTAATTTGTATTTAAATAAGCTATTTGAAAGGAGACATTTTTTTTAAACAAACATAAAGTGCTTATTTATTGAGCATTATACATTTTGCTCCTGGTAAGTATTATTTAGTTTCACCTTATTTTCTATGAAGAGATTTCTATTTATGAATATTTTGGAAAGAATTTTAATTTTTTTATTTTCTTCTCATTTTGAAAACAATGAATACATTGTTTTCTATATAAATATAATACATTAAATATTATATAATATTTCATATACTGCTATATTTTATATATTATATACGTACATATGTATATATATACGTACATATATATATAAAACAGGTGAGATTTAAATAATGCTTTCTTTTTTATTCTAATTAGAAACGAGAATTACTGACTCCCAGGCATATAAAATTTGCTAATTGACTTAAACATTTTTTGTTTACCTGTGGGTAGGTATTATATTTGTCTTCTTCATTTGACAGTTCAGTAAACTGAGGCAAATAGATCAACTACCAAGCCTATGCAGCTTTTAACTGGGAGAAAAATAACTGCAACCAAAGCCTTTTGATTCCTAAGTCATTGTTTTTATGGGTCTAATACATAGTCTCTCCAGAGTATTGCCCTGAAAATTAGAGAAGAGTTAAAATGTCATTTATTCAAGAAAGGAAAAGTCCAAGAGAGCAGACTGGTGAGTGGGTAGGACATAGAGGAGGGAGAGAGGAAACCAAGAACTTGCATTTGGATACACCAAGGATGAGGTAAGTTGAATTGTGTCCCCACAGAAGATGCTGAAGTCCTAACCCCCTGCATCTCGTAAAAAGGGGAAATTGGGCATTGAGAGGAAGGCAGAGATTAGGGTAATATGTCTATAAATATAGGAATGCCAGAAATTGCAGGCAAATTACATGAAGCTACTAAAGA